>NC_067233.1:4479691-4781476 GCF_019924925.1 Ctenopharyngodon idella
TTCACCTGCAGAATGCAAGGCCGGGTGAAACCTTCATTCATTCCTGTACCTCAGGGTGCATCTGTGCGAGTTATGGGGTAACATTATCACCCTGGGAGATGTGTGAATTGTTTGCCTGGCATAAAGAGAGAGATGCTGGCTATTTGTCACGTTTGAGTGTATTAGACAATCTACAGAAGAATGATGGCTGTGGTGCAAGAGACCACAGTGTGTACATTTAATGGAGCGAATCTTGGCTTTTCCCTGTTGTTAAACCTACTGAAATATGTTGTTTGATAACATTTTTGAGCAATTAAAAATAGTGTTGTCAAATATATCGAAATGTATTGATACTGAAATATCTGAAACGGTTCCAATACTCCTTTTCAGCAGCATCGATACACCGATACCAGCTCTCTCTCTCTTCTCTCCGACAGGCGAATTGACACACACCGTCCTCCTCTCACTCACTCGTCTCATTCGCTCCTGTTGAATAGTGCTTGTATTGCACATAATAATCTTTCCCGCAGGTTTCGTGCTCACGCCAAAAGCACGCGCACCACTGATCTATATAAGTGGTGCACACATAAAGCCGCCTCTCAAACAGCTCGCGAGTACCAAATTGACTTCTTTTTCGTGGCTTATTGCACATAAACGGTCAAATACATACAAAATTATGTCAAAATGGCCGTCTTGCAGAGTATTCAGGTAAATACAGTCAGTTTTGGAATGTAAAAAGTTGAGAAAACGCATGTTGTGTAACATTATATCGGATCCGCACGTAAGCTCTTAAAGTGACAGCAGCCTAATAAACCTGCTGAGAAAATCACTCGCTGCTCTTGACTGAATAACTTTTGTAACTTTAATTGTAAGCATTAATCTGTATTTATTTTTACAATTAAAACTATCCAGTGTTAATTTACATTTGATTACTTTAATTTCTGTAGTATTTCTTACCCGAATACTATTGTTAGACACACCTGAAAAACTTAAAGCTATGTTTATTTAATTTGTCTCTTTATTCTGTTGCATTTATTTGTGCTATCATTAGCCATTTCTTTATTTGTTTTTATTTTATTACTTGTCTTTTTTATGTAAATGTAGTTCAACGATTCAAATTAAGCCTCCCTGTGCTGTGTGGAAGCTATTACAACAAAATTACCCAAATTATCAAAAAATTATGAGGTAACAAATGATCTGTATGGTCTTAAAAATAGGCAGTTTTTCTCATGGTATCGAAAATGGCATTGAATATTGATATTTTTCAAGGTATCATATCGAAGTTGGAAATTCCAGTATCATGACAACACTAATTCAAAATACATTTCCTTGGTTTTTTTTGAGTATTCTGCAAATTTAGTAAAATGGAGTTTGGAAAATATCAGTTAGCATAATCAGATGCTAAATGAATAAATCTTATGTGAAAGTCACTGCCTCTCTTGCCTTTTAGTGAGCTACATAACCTTTGGTCATATGGAAAAGGCTAATTTACGCACATTTACAGGCAATTTATTCAAATTTTCTATAGTATGATGAATACTCATTGGCATAAATCACAAAACTGCAGAGAGCCAAAGTAATGTTTTCCAAATGACTTAGCAGATGCACATATATTTCTCAATACAAGATGAGAAAATCAACACAGGAATAAAGAGCGTGCGGTCTCACGCAAAACAAGATGTACTTATGTGCCAAACATTCAGTTTGTCTGTAAAAATACGGATGCACCCTCATCTCACAATATGTAAACAGCATTCTCTGGCTAAATATTCCAACAACACTTTCAATCATCATAGCGACTGAGGCATATCTTCTGTTAGATAAACATGCCATATCTCAAAGCTTCTGATTTCTAACTACATATGAAACTCAACAAGGGTGTGTTGTAATGTGCTCTACGTGTTCTTATTTAAAGGGATAGTTCACCCAAAAATGAAAATTTTGTCATTATTTTCTCACCCTCAAGCTGTTCCAAACCTGTATGAGTTTCTTTGTTCTGTTGAACACAAAAGAAGATATTTTGAATAATGTCAGTAACCAGACAGTTGATGGCACCCACTGACTTTCATAGTATTTTTTTCCTACTATCACGGGTGCCGTCAACTGTTTGATTATCAACATTTTTCAAAATATCTTCTTTTGTCTTCAACAGAACAAAGAAACTCATACAGGTTTGGAACAGCTTGAGGGTGAGAAAATTTTTGGGTGAACTATCCTTTTAAGGGAACACTTTTGATATGGAGAAACCTTTAGATAATCGGTTTTAAACAGGGAATGTTGTAGCTATGTGCATTTAAACTTTCACACCTCATGTCAAGTGAATTGACTTATTTGGTTGTATATAATGTATATCTCATAGTACATGACCTCTAAGTACACTGACAAATCCCTGGGCGAGTATGTAATTTGATCTGCGGTGATTTTCTCCAACACTGTTTAGGTGTTTAACTTATGAACAATGAATAGCGCACCGTATCTTTAGATCTAAACATTGCGTGATTATTTGGCACATATGGGCTGGCAGTTACCTGCCGGCACATGCAGGGAGATTAATGGTGACTCATGCACTCATCATATGGCCTGTGAATACAAGTGTTCTACCAAATAAAACCTGAAAGCCTGATTAATGCAGTCTTTCATGTTTCACAACAGAAGTAAACACATACTGACTTAGAAAATTATATAGCCTCATACTGCTCACGAAATGACTGTAGGATGCACTTTTGCACAGGACTTTTTCCATTAAAACTACTCAGCTTTAAAATGTGCATTGCTGGCTATATATCAGATTGAATTTATGTCATAAATGTATGGTTTATATATATGGCTAACATTTTATTTTAGACATTCTACTAACTATATAAGTAACTTTGCTTAACTACTAGCAGTCATTAGAGTATTAGTGCTTAATATCTGCTCACACTTTATTTTGAAACAGACATTCTACTGACTGTAAGTAACTTTGCAACTACATGTCGACCTATTCTACGAACACGAACCCTAACACCTAACCCTAACCTAACTATCAGTCTACTACAATCTACTAATACTCTAATGAGAGTTAGTTGGCATTTAGCTGCAAAACTAATTATACAGTTGCAAGAAAAAGTGTGTGAACCACTTGCAGAATCTGTGAAAATGCGAATAATTTTAACAAAATAAGAGCGATCATACAAAATGCATGTTATTTTTTATCTAGTGCTGTCCTGAGTAAGATATTTTACATAAAAGATGTTTATATATAGTTGACACTAATTTTTTTTTATTAATTTATTAAAATGACCCCATTCAAAAGTTGGTTCTTAATACTGTGTGTGGTTAACTGGATGATCTACGACTGTTTGTTTGTTTTGTGATGGTTGTTCATGAGTCTCTTGTTTGCTCTGAGCAGTTAAACTGAGCTCTGTTCTTCAGAAAAATCCTCTTCAGTTTTCCAGCATCTTTTGCATATTTGAACCCTTTCCAGCAGTGACTGTATGATTTTGAGATCTTTTCACATGAGAACAACTGAGGGACTCAAACACAACTATTAAAAAAGGTTCAAACATTCACTGATGCTCCAGAAGGAAACACGATGCATTAAGAGCCGTGGGGTGAAAACTTTTGAACAGGATGAAGAAGTCCAAATTTTTCTTATTCTGTTTAAATATCTTTTTTTTTTTTCCATTTAGTACTGTCCTTCGGAAGCAACAGAAGATACTTGCATGTTTCCCAGAAGACAAATTAAGTACAATATTCCTTGATCTTCAAATTCCAAAAGTTTTCACCCCACGGCTCTTAATGCATCTTGTTTCCTTCTGGAGCATCAGTGAATGTTTGAACCTTTTTTAATAGTTGTGTTTGAGTTCAGTTCCCTCAGTTGTTCTCATGTGAAAAGACGGATCTCAAAATCATACAGTCACTGCTGGAAAGGGTTCAAATATGCAAAAGATGGCGGAAAACTGAAGAATCTGCAGGACCTGGAGGATTTTTCTGAAGAACAGAGCTCAGTTTAACTGCTCAAAACAAACAAGGGACTCATGAACAACCATCACAAAACAAAACAGTATTAAGAATCAAGGGTATGTAAACTTTTGAACGGGGTTATTTTAATAAATTCAGCTTCTTTTTTTCTTTTTTGGTCTTTTTTTTTAGTCTACATATAGTCTTGTGGACTATATGTAAACATCTTTTATTAAATATCTTACTCAGGAGAGTACTAAATAAAAAATAACATGCATTTTGTATGATCTCTCTTATTTTGTTAAAATTATTCACATTTTCACAGATTCTGCAAGTGGTTCACATACTTGTTCTTGCAACTGTAGTTTGAATGTCTAAAGCGGACCATCATGACTCTGAAGCACAAATACAAGATCTCCATCTTGTGGCCACAGTAATGACAACAACAAAAGAAGGCAACTCAAGTTGAATTTCACACCAACTAAATTTCAGCATTACTTCACAAATAAACTATTGTTATTTAAATGGAAATCTGCATATAAGACAAAGGACAATCAGGTACTATGTGGACTTGTAGCCAAAAGCGAGAGAGAACAAAGATACAATCAATCACTCCTTTTAAAATTCAATCATCAACCCATTTAAACACATGTCAGCTTCTCTTTAAATACATTTTGATTTAGGCAAATTAAATTAAATTAGATTTTCACACAATACACCACATCAGACATGAATATAAAACTTGAATAAGAATTTTTTTTTTTTTACTTCAAAAGTAATATTTGCTATTCCCTGCCACATTTTTTAAAGCAAAGCCTGTAGTTTCCACATGTAATGAGTTTTGTTGTTGTTGTTGTTTAATGCTGTTATTTTAGAGTAAAAATTTATTTCACTAGTCGAAAGATGGATTCATAAGAACTTCTTGAAAAAGTTAACAAACCGGTATCACTTCCACAAGAAGCAGAGAGTGTGTGGTAGACTGTCTTTAGAGGCCATCTAGAAGCTGATGGTAACTTTGACATGACAACCACACCCCAAAACAAGCCATATCAGGCCTTGTTTTTATAATAACACTATAAAAGCTGTGTGCAAAGAGTGCTGTCAGTCTACAGAAACAAAATTGTTTTTAATATGTCTAGCAAAGATTTAGATCTGTTTCATCTCTTACCACCTGTTCAAATAACACCATGTCATGTACATTTTTGTGTGATAAGTTCATTGGAAGAGAAATAACTAAACTGTCAAAACTGCAATTAAAGCATTAAGAGATATGCTTATATATATATATTTTAACTTTAATAAATACATTTTTAGTACACAAAACTTGGATTAAACTTAATAGCACATCTCAGAGACATTTATTTGATGTGTGTGTTTACATCTGCAAAAGATGTATTTTTTTAGAGTGTTTGCTCATCTGCAATACGTCTATAGGACGTTTCCTGTCAGATGTCAAATAGACGTTTAGGAAATGTCTTTAAGATGTTTATGATTTAGAATGTATGTAAAACTGACATCTTAAAGATGTCTATCAGATGTTTGTAAACAGCAGATGTTTTAACAGACATCTTGCAGACGTACTTATATATTCAATATGGGTCAGTGCATCATAAACCAATAATATTAAACACAAAAACCACTTTTGATATCTGGGCCATTCCACCGAATGGGTGACATTTGCTTGTTGTAACTCTTCAAAATTAAACTTTATTTTTTATCTTTTTTCAACACTGAATCTAATACTACACATATTTAACTATTCAAAATGTTTAGTGGTCAATCTCAGCCAACTTTATTTAATTTTTTACAAGGTTTCAAAGCAGAAGATGGATGCATGTTTTTTCAGTCCTGTTACCAAAACTCATGTGCCATTTAAAAAGCAAGTGTAAAAGCATGTCAGTTAATTCCTTTGTATTCACCTAAAGAGTGTTTATTTTAAAGAAATGGTTGATTATTTGTTCAAATAATTGATATTTGTGACAAAAAAAAAAAAAACATTTTATATTAAGGCAAGGTGTATTTTAATAAACGCAAAACATTTTTTTCATTTAAAAGAAAACAGAAGCTTCAAGTTTATAATTTTTTAAATAATTTAATTTATTTAACAATTGTGTAAATGATGGATCAAACAAAACTGATAAAAACAGTGGTTTAACTTTATTTTTTTAGAAAAATAAATACATTTAGTAACAGGAATGAACACTTTGTAACAGGAATGAACACTGGGTAACAGGAATGAATGTCCATATGTGTGTGCATGTGTGTGAGAAAGAGTGTACACAGCTGTGTGTGAGTGAGATTTCTGTTTTGAAGGGATGTGCTGTGTGCTAGTAGTACTTCACAGCGAAGGAGGTGGAAAGAGAAAGAAGGAGAGAGAGGAAAAGAGAGAGGAAGGAGAGAGAGGAAGAGAGAGAGGAAAAGAGAGAGGAAAAGAGAGAGGGGGGGAGAGGGAGGGAAGGAAAGACAAAAAAAGGGGGAAAAGAGAGGGTTGCGGGTGTGTTTCACTCCTTCCCTTGCAGCATGCCATGGGTGGGTGTTTCTGGCAACTGCATAGTAAAGGTTCTCTCCATCTACAAAAGATAAGAAAGACAAAGACAAAGAGATTAAGTCACTTTGTGGTGGACTGGCTCCCTGCAAGTATGGCATTCACACTGTAAAAATAATCCTAAAAATCTACAATTTAAGTAATTTCAACTGTAAAACTCATAAAACAGGTGAATAGTATTGTATCAACAAAATATTCACACTATTAAATCAACAAAACAGACGACTCTACTCACTCCTGTTATTTTTCATATGAGTAACAGGACTGAAAGTAACAGGATTGAGTTTTTAAGCAAAAAATGATCAAATACATGATATATGGCCACATGGCGTACATGCTAATAGCATGAGGACACTGAGCAACTTCTAGTGACTTACCTAAAGTTAATATTTTTAAAATTAAACGAATAACATCTAAGAAATAATTAAGGTAACAGGACAGTACGTTGAGGTTGACCCTCTCATTCAAGTTACAATTTCATCAAATATACAAAAATTAAAATGAGAGGACTTACTTTTGGTCTTCTCATGGCCTGCATAAGATCCAGACGATGCAACTTCCTGTTGAAAATGTGTCTTGTGGAATGTTCCAAGTTTTTTAGAGGGGGAAATGTGGGAGGGTAACAGGACTGAGCGAAAACCTGGGGGCACGACTAAAATGTGTATTTTATATAACATATTATGGATTTCTTATGAAATTTCTTTTTGTTTAGCATAGATGGTATATTGAGTAACACAACGATGCAAAAATAATAAGATTTCTGAAAGATTTTAATGATTATATTTCATGATAAAGTTTAGGTTTAGATAGTGGGGACATGTAACAAATGCCATTTTATTTTAGTAGGCCTATTCTCAGTTTTTAATAATGTTTTAAATTATATATTTTAAATGTGCAGTTAGATTAATGTTCAGGACACTTTGCTTAATAATAAAATATATTTTAGAGTTAATTTTCATGCATATTTATACATAAAATGTCCTGGGGACAGAAATGGCACCCATTCGGTGGAATAGTTCATCTGATGTTGCTGGAAATGAACAGGACCTACAGAAAGTGAGGAAAACTAAAATTCCAGAACAATAGGTGACAGAAAATATACTTTAAAATTACGAATATAACACAAAATAATTTTATTATATAAATTGTAAACTCACCAGAGGCAGTATGGCCTTGTTGAATTCATAGCGGAAGATTTACTTTAATGTTACCCTATTTCATAAATGTTATCATACATATCTGCCAGTGTTGACAAAACTGTTTCTGCGTGGCAATTTTTATAGGTCAAAAGCTGTAAGTACCAAAAAAAGCACTTGTGTTGAAAGTTACAATAAGAGGTTGTCGTTTTGTTGTTTAAACAGTACCTGTCTTTGCTAAACATGTCTGCTAACGGACTTGCTGTTATTCCTCCTGCCGTTAGAGGTCGCTGTAACACTGTATCTCGCAGTATTAAATGCGGAAAGATTCATCTTTGGCAAAACATTTAAATACCACAACACTCACATGACCCTTACTGATAGTTCCTGAAGTGAAGCTATTAATTGTCTTCAACGCGCTTTGTTATCATTTTGTTCTGTCAGGTGCCGTTAAGTCACATCTCGTTGTGCAGTGCCTGTTTTTGGGCATGGTCGCTTGTGATTTCGTAAAGCTCTCTTGTTAAACAAAATCCAAAGTTATACTTCGTGTTTTTGACTTAATACCGTGCAAAATGAAAAGCTGCGCTTCCGTGTTTATCGCTCTTTTCGCTGCAAACTGTTTTTTGCTGGAAGGCTCGAGCCACTTGCTCAGCAGGAAAATCTCTAAATTAACCACGGTAAGAATGTGAAATACTCTAATCAGACTTTATTATGGGTGACTATATAATTTGTGTTTTCTTTAAGTTGTGCATTTTTATCATTGAACAGGTGTGGGGATTTTCTTGGCAAGACTGCGATAAACCAAATGATCCTGCACGATTAAAGACTCTTAATATATCCCCAGATCCCATTCCCATTCCAGGACAGTTAACAGCATATGCATCAGGCACAACATCAGTAGAGCTGGCATCTCCTCTCTCTGTAAGTTAAGAAATCATGCTTATAGAAAGCCTAAATACATTTAGATTTTTATCTTGGGACCCAGAATTGCATGTTTGTAGAGGACTTTTTTTTTTTTAGTGAATATGTCTAAGCATATGTCTGGGTATTTCATATTTCTGAGAGACCTGTAGGATTTTCAGAAAAGCCAGAAGTCCTAACTTCCTCCTCTTGGTTAAAAAGGTAACCTCATGATTACGTATTTTTATGGAAAGAGGAACTCTACATACATTGTTTTGTGGGTAACACGTTACATTACAATGAGGTTCATTTGTTAACATTAGTTAATGCATTAACTGGAACTAACAATGAGAAAAACAGAGTTTATTAATCTTTGATAATGTTAGTTAATAAAAATACAGTTGTTCATAGTTTGTTCATGATAGTTCACAGTGCATTAACTAATGTTAACAAATCATTTGATTTCCATAATGTATTGATAAATGTTGAAATTAAAATTAACTAAGATTAATAAGTATCCTCCTTTCTTATTTCATGTTAACTAATGAAACCTTATTGTAAAGTGTTACCGTTTTGTGATTTTTTTTTTTTTTTTTTTTTTTTTTTTTTTAACGTAACATTAATGTGATAATGTGTGTGTGTGTGTGTATAAATATATATATATATATATATATATATATATATATATATATATATATATATATATATATATATATATATATATATATTTATATTAAGTATATATTGTATTTTATCTATTTGTATTACTATGACTATTTTCTATAATTAGTTGTATTCTTATTTTATTTAAGTTTTCTGTTCTATTTCTTCTTCTTTCTTTTTTTTTATTGGTTATGTATTATGTTTGGGATTGGTCTGAAAATGTAAAAAAAAAAAAAAAAAAGAATTAGTAATCTATTGTTGTAATAAAAAGTATAAGTCTGAAAGCAACTTCAAGTATAAAAAGTCTGAACATAAAAACATAACATTAAAATCCAAAATTAGTTTTAAGGTTTTTAGGAAAAATGAATCTTAAACATCTTATTTATTAAAAAAAATAAATAAATAAATTAAAAATTTAAACTAAACCTCTCTCTAGCCATGAATAGGGGAGAGTGGGGTAAGATATGCCAGCGGGTAAGCTGACCCACCCCTTGTATCTTGGCAACCATAACATTTTATCGTCATGTGACCATATATATTTCAGAACCACCCATCATTTCTGCCAGACTGTGAAAAGGAGAAGCACATGGGAGGAGTGGAAGTTGCTTATTTACTTTAAAAACTGTTTTTGGCTTGTCAAAGTAAAATTTTAACATAACAGATGTAATGGCTGTTTCATTTGTCCAGGTCTAAAACTAATTGTGATGCATATTGGTGATTTAGCAACGTATAAAACCATGCAAGTCATTTAGCTAAATATTATTCTGAATTGGTAAGATAGCTAGCTTTTCCTAAAATGGCAGCTATGGGGCAAAGTGAGCCAAATGCTGTGGGGTAAATTGAGCCAGCGTTTTAACTTACCCCAACATAACGCAATGAATTTAAGTTAAATCTGAAGGATAAACTGGTGTCATTTCAATGTAATTTTACGCAACTGGTTTAGTTAATCTTTATTTTCGAGTTTATTTGATAGGAACAGTGTAGTACACCAAATCCTTCTCTGATACGAACCAGAAGATGTTTAAGCATATATATCTTTCCACCTGTAGTCTCTAATGGCCTAACATGGTCGACATTGCAGAAAAACTACCATGTCAAGAACCTTTTGACTAAAACGTTTATTAGTTTTAGTGGCATTTATATTCATTCTTATTTAGTTTTTATTTAATTTTACTCAACAAACTCTCTGTTTAGTCTGTTTATGGGAAGGTTACAACTTTGATGTTCAACATATTGTTTCAGAAATGCAAACAATTAAACATACTGAAATTTCAACTTCATTTGGTTGGTTTTATGTTGTTTAATTTAGCTTAAAAAAAGAAATATTTGTAAAATATTTGTAAAGAATATTTGTTGGGGTAAATTGAGCCAGAGGAACACTTTGTTTTATAAGAAGCCATATTTTTAGAACCCTTTGTCATAGATGTATTCTGATCATTTAAAATGATAGGAAACAGCCTGAAATTACTTTAAATACTTTCATTGTGCTTCTGCCTCATTTTCCCTTAGCTTAAGGACCACATAAGTAAAAAATGGCTCATCTTACCCCACTCTCCCCTATAGCCATAGAAGCTGGCATGGCGTTAAAAAAAAAAAAAAAAACCTATGAAACTTATTACACTGCCAATTATTATATAGTTTAAACAACAACTTGAAAATTAGACTTTAAGGTTGGAAACACCCAAATTTGTTAACACAAATAGTGCAACAAATCAGGAATAAATACATTTTATAAAAACACTTTGTAATATTATTCATAACATGTTTAAGAAAATATGAATCACTTTTTTAATTAAAGGGCTATTTAAATAAGCATTTCTAATTATATATGCTAGTCTGCATAGGAAAAAACAATTTTATACAGTCTTGCTCAAACCTTACCTTGCAGAATCTGAAAAATGGTTATTATTTTAACTAAAAATAAGAGGGATCATACAAAATGCATGTTATTTGTGCTGAATAAGATATTTTGCATAAAAGATGTGTACATTTAGTCCACGAGACAACAAAATAGCTGAATTTATAAAAATGATCCTGATCAAAAGTTTACATACTCTTGATTCTTAATACTGTGTGTCATTACCTGGATGATCTACGACTTTTTTTTGTTGTTTTGTGATGGTTGTTCATGAGTGCCTTGTTTGTTTTGAGCCGTTAAACTGAGCTCTGTTCTTCAGAAAAATCCTCCAGGTCCTGCAGATTCTTCAGTTTTCAAGGATTTTTTGCATATTTGAACCCTTTCCAGCAGTGACTGTATGATTTTGAGATCCATCTTTTCACACTGAGGACAACTGAGGGACTCAAACACAACTATTAAAAAAGGTTCAAACATTCACTGATGCTCCAGAAGGAAACACGATGCATTAAGAGTCGGGGGGGTGAAAACTTTTGAACAGGATAAAGATGTCTACATTTTTTATTTTGTTTAATTTTTTTTTTTTTTTTTTTCTTTTCCATTTAGTACTGCCCTTCGGAAGCTATAGAAGATACTTGCATGTTTCCCAGAAGACAAATTAAGTACAATTTAACTTGATCTTCAAATTCCAAAAGTTTTAACCCCCCGGCTCTTAATGCATCATGTTTCCTTCTGGATTCATGGATCATCAATGTAATAAGTATTAAAAATCAAGGGTATGTAAACTTTTGAACGGGGTCATTTTTATACATTTAGCTATATTTTTTTTTTTTTTGTCTTGTGGACTATATGGAAACATCTGTTATGTAAAGTATCTTATTCGGGACAATGTATTTTGTATGATTTTGTTAAATATAATTAACATTTTGCAGATTCTGCGAGGGGTATGTAAACTCTTGACCACGACTGGATAATACCAGAGTTACAGATGACACGCTGAAGAAGTTACTTTGCTTCATTGTCATAATTCCCGATTTCAAAGACATTTAATAAAAAATAATACAAAAAAATTGGTGTTTAGGAGGCTATATTGTACCTTGCACCATTAACATCTGAATTCAGTTCAGAGTTTCCTGGCCATTCTTTGACCTTGTGTATGCCTTCATAAACTGCTAGTGAAATAAATGTTTTTATGCCTGAAACCTCTGTTGGGTGTCTTGTGACGATCACAAGAGGCTGTAAACCTCCAAGCGTGTCACTTTTTATAGTTTGTGTCTTCATAAGGCGTTGTTTTAATAACTTCATTCCTGTTCACACTGTTATCTGTTTCAGGTGAACGTGACGCTGGAAAAAGAAGTAGCTGGTATTTGGGTGAAAATACCCTGTCTGGAAGAAATAGGAAGTTGTCATTATCCAAATGTCTGTGACCTACTCGATCAGCTGATCCCCCCTGGACAGGACTGTCCTGAGCCTCTGCATACATACGGCCTGCCCTGCCACTGCCCGTTCAAAGCTGTGAGTGTCTCCTGATTTTATTGTACATACAAGAACACAAAAGTGCATCAGGCATAACATTGATATTTTTTTTTCCAGGGTGATTATTCTTTGCCGACGTCAGATATCTACATACCGGAAGTTGAACTGCCTGGCTGGCTGACCAATGGCAATTACAAAGTACAGGGTGTTTTAGGAAGCTCTGAGAAAGAACTGGGATGCCTCAAAATCGCCTTCTCGTTGCATTCCTCAAAGTAACAACATTATCAAGCAGAGATCATTTACTGTCGTGGCACTGGTTTTTGGGTAAGACGAGACAAAACATTTCCTGGTGAAAGGTTGTTTGTGATTAATCTATAGAATGAGTTTCTCTTTCATAACTTTTTAGAATGACGACTTTTCAGTCAGTATGAGCACATTTCATTTTAACTAATAGTTTTTAAATGACTGGTAGAAGCTGTAAATATTCCTACTTCAGGTTACTTTACAAACCACTGTACAAAGTTTGACAGCTCTGACTCATGGGAAAATCTTTAGATCATAAACTGCACATTTTTTAATGACTTATTCTAATTAACATGAATGTTTTTTTCTGTCATGATTTATGTTGTTTTTTTGTTACTAATAAAGTTCAGTGTCAAAGCAAAGCTGAATCCTTTTTGTTTAAAAGGGAAATTTCTTGTTTTTGTTCTTAATAAACATCCAAGTTTTTAGTAGTTGTTTTACATTTTCTCACTGAGTCTGATACTTTTTTAATTCTTAAATTTTTTTTGCTGTTACTGCACATCATTATGATCATCATTATATTTTCAGAAACATGTACATGTTTGATAAAGAGGCAGTGTGTTGGAGTGAAAGGTGTATAGTTTTCATTTCACACACTAGGCTTTTATAATAATAATCACATGTTTGCACTGTAATCCTCAACAAACGTGACAGAGATGTCTTTAAAGGGTTAGTTCACCCAAAAATGAAAATTCTGTCATTAATTACTCACCCTCATGTCGTTCCACACCTGTAAGACCTTCGTTCATCTTCAGAACACAAATTAAGATATTTTTGATAAAATCTGATGGCTCAATGAGGCCTCCATTTCCAGTAAGACAATTAACACTTTCAATGCCCAGAAAGGTACTAAAGACGTATTTAAAACAGTTCATGTGACTACAGTGGTTTAACCATATGTTACGAGAATACTTTTTGTGCGGCAAAAAAATAAAATACCAACTTTGTTAAACAATATCTAGTGATGGGCGATTTCAAAACACTGCTTCATAAAGCTTCGAAGCTTTACCAATGTCTTGTTTCGAATCAGTGGTTCAAACTGCCAAAGTCACACCCCCCCAGTGGTGAACCACTGAAATTGCGAAACACTTATGACGTAAAGAAGCCTCGTTTACTGAAATCACGTGACTTTGGCAGTTTGATACACGCTCCGAACCACTGATTCAAAACAAAAGATTCGTAAAGCTTCGAAGCTTCATGAAGCAGTGTTTTGAAATTGTCTTGCTGGCAATGCAGGCCTCACTTAGCCATTTTTTTTAATGAAAAATATCTTAATTTGTGTTCCAAAGATGAATGACATGAGGGTGAGTAATTACAGAATTTTCATTTTTGGGTGAACTATTCCTTTAAAGAAACCAACATTTTGCAAATTGGCTTTGAAGATTCAGTGAAAAAACAGTGTTTTAAACTCTACATTTTTAAAAGAGAAAAATTGAGTTAATTTTTTTCATGGAATCGTAAAACAGATTTAAATTATTGTTGTAGTTATTATCTTTGAGGTTTTTTAAAGGGTTGTCATGGTGTGAATCAGCCTGTAGAGGTCGCTGTGTAATTGTTTTTATAAAAGCATAAAGAATCACGGAAAAAAAAAAAACATTTCATTAACAGAACAAACTCACATGACACACTTTCTAAACTGTGACTAATCACGTTAATGTGCAGTGTTTCAGAGTATTATATCTTTAACGTTTAGTAGCTAAATACCTCTTCGATAATTAACCTTAAATTCAAGGTGACACAACCGTGTGAAATGAAGAAAAGCTGCATTTCCGTGTTTATCGTTTTGTTCTCTGCCAACTGTTTTTTGCTGGAAGTCTCGAGCCAATTTCGGAAGGTAAGAACATGAGATTGAAATTTGATACTATTTTAGTTTTCTTTGTATTGTCATGTTATACTTTGTGTTATGGAAGTTTAAGGGCTTTTCCTGGGAAAGCTGTGGAAAGCCTGATGACCCCATACATGTGAAGACTCTACATGTGTATCCAAACCCAATTCCTTCACCAGGATATGTATTAGCACCTGCATCAGCCACCACATTAATAGATCTGCTCTCTCCTCTGCCTGTAAGTTGAAATGTCGTAATATGACGTCTGATATGGTGATCTTGTACCATTCAGTGTCATTTTTAGTATCATTGAGATACTAGTTTTTATTTTTTATTTTTTTTTATTTTCATTTTTGTCAGTTTTATTAGTGATTTAATGGTCATGTAGCTTTTATTTACTCATTTCATTTTTAGTTTAACTATTTTACTACATCAAGTTAAAATAAATGAAAATGAGAAATGTTGGCATTTATTAACATTTATTTACGTTTTAGTTTACTATAACCATGGTACCATAAACCTCTGAATTGAGTTAGTACCCCATCCATTCCCATTATTAGCTAGCTTTAACAAACTTACGTTTTTATGTCTGAGATTTATGCACCTTGACTGTCATAAGAGACTGTAAACCTGTATGACTGCATTTCACCAACACCATGTCCTATCTTTTGGATGACGTTATTTTATTTGTTTCAGGTGAACGTGACACTTGAAAAAGAAGTTGCTGGTGCGTGGGTAAAAATACCTTGTGTTTATGACCAAGGAAGTTGTTATTACCCTGATGCCTGTGACCGGTTGGTCCAGGTCTTTATGACATACACAGGATTCTGTCCTGACTCTCTAGGTCCTAGTAGTTTATCCTGCGGCTGCCCGCTCAAAGCTGTGAGTGTTGTCTGATTCACTGAATATATAAGTTCACATCAAACTTTATCTGTGTTATTAAAGTTAACATGTATCTCGTTGTTTTAGGGTGACTACATTTGGCCAACGTCGGGAATCTACATACCAAATTTTTCACTGCCTGACAAACTGACCAATTTCAGATTACAGATAATTTTAGGCAACTCTGAAAAAGAACTGGGATGCCTTAAAGTCAACTTCTCAGTGGCATCAGGACTACTCAACCAACACAATGAAATGTAGCACTCTGCTCTGTTCCTGGCTTTTAGGAAAGTGACAAGAGCCACAAAACCATGAAGCTAATCTACAGTACCTGCAGTAAATTAAGTTTTAAAATGACTACTTTTTTTAGTCATCATGAGCATACACTTTAACAAGCAATGTACATCTCATGAACTTGTTTTAATTGATAACTGCTGTAAACATTTTCAGATCAGACTTTAAATGTTTGTAAATGTAAGAATTTATGCCAACTCAAACATCACAAACACAGCTTACAGTTGCTGCTATGTGTCATGAGTATCCAGTTGAGTAGAGCGAACACAATCGTCTCGCTTTTAATAAACCCATCCAACTTATCTGCACTGGGGGTGCTTTTTTTTTTGGCATGATGTGCCAAAACTGTTTGAGGCTGTATAAGTAGACATTATAAACTGGTACATTTGTATTTTTGAATGGGTCTGTGATGGTGCTGTATGGTATTAAAGTGTCCATTGTAGCGTGTTGCATCTCAAAGCTTTGTTCAATTTGACCATAGACTGTAAAAAAAGATGGACGACGCACCTTCCATTATAGTAACTGAAGCCGCCAGTGTGTCAATATGGCGCTGACATCTTGAGTCTCGAGTCTGCGCATAGTGAACTTGGAGCCTGAGTCTGCGCAGTAGTGAGCGCGAAGTGGAGCCGCGATATCAACGTCCCGCCCAGAATCGGTTAATACTGCAGAACAACACATTATGTTGGTGTGAAATAAACAGTTCTGGAAATGCAGAAATTTAAGTTAAAGCTCCAATCTCCTCCCGAAGATCCAGAGAAACGTCCGTTGGTGCTTCAGTGACGACTTTGCTCAGAGAAGCTGTAATCTTAGCTGTCAATCATGACGTCAAAATCCAAGTTTTTATCCACCTTATTCCCACGCCCCATGACGCTTTGCGCGAATTATGGGTGTAACTTCCGTTAAGCTGTAAACAGTCAGTGAAAAACTCGCTCTATGAACGCAATTATACGTTTTTTTTTAAAAAACTGGGTACAGTGAGATTACATTATTCTACTCACCCTTCAACCAACAAACATTAAAAGGACATTTAATAGTGTAAAAACATCAACAAGGTACTTTCAACAGGCCATAACGGACGGGTTAAATACAACTAGTGATATATGTCTGTATTATATAATATATGTTGCCTTAATAAAAATAAATGTTCATGAACTTCAGCATTGCGTGATACTATTTCAAAGTGATTTCAATCATTTTTACAAATAATAAATTGTATTTACCTGTGAAAACAAACCTGGAAAGAGACGTGAGGCTTTGAGGAGAAAAACGAGAGATTCTTCGTGCATTCCAGTGAACTATTCGTATATATATATCGTAAATTATATCGGGAGAACAGACCACAAATGTGTAGTATATGTTGTCCTTAGTGGTATGCAAAGGGACAAAAGAAAATAATCACGAGGATAGAAAGCAGCGACTGAAAAGAGCTCTTGCCATAGATATTCTTGTTATAACATGTTACGTTAAAATACCAAGCCTTACGTTATTCTCATGATGTCTGAAAATAAAACATATCAAAAGAAAAATTGACAGCTCATTCAGTCAAACTGACGGATAAGCTTTATTTGTTGGGCAACCTTATGATTTGAAACGATTCGTTTCAGTCTTTTTAAATGGAAGTTCCCCAAACCGGAAGTGCAACCCATAATTCGAAACGCAGTAGGCTAGTCAGGAATAAGGTGGATAGACCTTATGTAGCCCCGCCCCTTTTCAGCGTTGCGCTCGTTGTCTTTTGACTTCCGGTTTGTATTTCCACAGCGATCTTACATATTTATGAATGAACTGCTCGTTTTAAAATCTTCCTGTTCTACTGACATTTGTTAAGACATCTGCTTTAAATTTCAACATTACAATGCTCATGATAACTTTCATTGACTCTACAACAAGTAAATCCACTTAACCAGCTAATTATTTCTTTGACAGTGATGCCATAAATGTACATAGCTACCGCAAAACGGAAGTTCAAAGACAATTTTATAAAGATGGCGGCGCGCTTGTTTCTCTGGCGCATAAAGTCTATAGCCTCAAATAACTAAATTAAAACAAACTTATTTAAAGAAAGAACACTTTAACTAACATCATTGTGATAAAAACTGCCTAAAATGAGAGAAACCATCTTTAGAAGAAAAGATTTGACGTGTAATTTGACTGTTTAGTTTATCTCACGTTCATTACATTACATGGAGAGGGTGGGGTTTATGACCTATACTGCATCCAGCCACCTGGGGGCGATCGAGACACTTTGTTTTCACTTTTCAGGACTCGTGTGGCACACGTGGTTTTGACGTGGTTATGAATCATCTAAATGCAGTGAATTTTGGCTTGCACTCCTGTACCCGAAGCTAAATGTCTTTTCCCACGTAACGCTCCGGCTAAATAGAGAACTCACTGCAGAGCCAATGGGTGGAGTTTGACCCCGCCTCTCTAGATGTTATGGGTGGAGCTTGAAGGTTCAGCCACACCCTAATAAGGGCTCATTCACACAGAACACATTTTTGCTTTGAAAATAGCGTGACGTGGGCAGCAGAATGGGGGAAAATGCAAGGCCTCGAGACTCGTTTTTTAAAAGTTGAACTGATTTGAGCACGGCATTTCATGCGCGAGACGCTGCAAAAGACATACATGGTCATACACTTCCGTCTAGCGCATTTATGTAGAAAAACAATGAAAAAGTAGCGCATTAGAATGTAAAAACTTGTTCTGTGTGAACGACCCCTAACTCTAACCTTACTCTCTCCCTAAACTAATTAGGTTAAACTCCACCCATTAGGTTCAAAGCAGGTCTGGAAGTTATTTGGCACTGCAGTGAGCACCACCTGGCTCCGCCTGCTACTGTAGCCACGCCCCAAATTCTCACTATAGGTTGAGCTGGAAAGAGATTGACAGATCTGAGTGGACTTGATGGTGTCTGGGAGGATCAGTGGGGAATATAAGCCCATGAATGGCATACTAATAGTAGTAAACGAACAATAAACTGGGTTAAGAGAACATAAAAATTACATGATTCACCTTTAAAAAGTAATTTCTATATAATTTTTGTTCTTAATAAACACTCAAATCAGTAACAGTTTTCATTAGTTATGTATTACATTCTTCCAGCGAGTCTGAGATGCTCTGCTGGTTTATTTATTTATTTTTAAGTCTGATAAGCTTTCCACTGCACCATAACTCTCAAATCTCATTCGCACCGTCATGTCAGTGATGTCTGTGATGCAAAATGCTATTCTCATGTGTAACCAAAAGTTTAAATATATGCAAATGCTAATGAGAAGCTGCAGTGGTACTTTTTTTATCCTTTTTTAAGCTTGATAGCCTTGATAGCTTGATAGTATGACTTCATTTTATGGAGTCAGAGTGCACAAAATGTTTTGCTTTCCACAGAAAAAAAGTCACTATACGTGACTTTTAAAATCTGATAAAATTTTAAAACACACTTGGTGATTTTTTTAAATGGTAACAGATAAAAATAACTGGGAATCACACACTACCAGACTTTCAAGTTGTTCTGGATACAAAAAATTCAAGAAATATGTGCCTCATTGCCTCAAGTATCAAGATATCCTCTGACTGGATGGAATCAGAGTCTGAAGCTAAAAATACAGAGTCTGTGCTCATAATCCACTATGCAAATCTGCTGACTGACTCTGGACTTTTATACAGATTTTTGCCCTGATTTGCAGTCTAGATGCTAGTAAGCAAATATCAGAGCCAATATACAGATTTTAGGCAGTCAGTGTTGACATTTTATAGAATACCACATTGTGAATGATGGGCACAGATTCTCAGACAATATTTTTAGCTTTAGACTATGATTCCATTTAGTCGGAGGATATCAAACATGTCTAATATTTTGAGCTAATTTTAAAACACATTGTGTTCATTTTTCATGTGTCTCCTAGCAATGAGGCACATGTTTCTGTGTTAGTTTGAATGTCTGGTAGTGTGTGATCATCAGTCGTTAGTGGTGGCTAGTTTTTCTCTGTAACCATTTACAAAGTCGGCAAGTATAGGATGCTGTTCCAATAGTCGTGTAGTAAAAAGTTTTACTACACGACAAGCTTTGACATTTCATTATGCTGATTTCTTACCAGGATATGTTCATACGGTCAAAACATCACCCAAGTTTGTTCTCCTCCTGTAAACATTGTTTGCATTCCTGATTTTTCAGGCTGTCTTTCAAGATCCCTCAATCCAGATGTCCAGGTGGAATACCAACCAAAGCAGATTTCCACTTTGAGCAAGACTAGCCATGTTCTTCATTTCTGATGATAGCTAAACCCAGATGTACCATTACTTGTAAAAATTTCCTGACATGTGAAATGTGATGATTATTAAAATGCACTCTATACAAACTTATCTTCAGCAGCATGTGATCATCATGTATTTTTTTGCACATTAATGTTTTACACTTTTAATTAAACCTAACTTAATAGTTCTCTCAGATGCTTAACTCTCAGTAGGACTTCTAAGTTTTATTTCGTCCTCTGAAAACACTGAGGTTTTCCGAGGCCTTGAGGCTTACACCATGCCTGGGGTCGGAGGGGGAGCAATGGAAAGAATGTTATCTCCTGGCTGACTGAGAGGCTACGTCTGGTTTTTTTAAGAGCTTTGTGGCACAAAGCACGTTCATAAAGCTTTGTGGCACATACTCCTTCTGGCTGGCACACTACATGTGTTTACCATGCAAAAAAGAAACATTAAAAACAGAGAAATACACTATATGTGAATTTGAACAATGAACTTAAAGGTGCAATATGTAAAATTTTTGCAGTAAATTATCCAAAAACCACTAGGCCAGTGTTATATATTTTGTTCACTTGAGTACTTACAATATCCCAAATGTTTCCAACTATTTGTAAATCGTGAGAAAATTGCTATTTTAACCAAGGCTCCGGGACGTGTGAGGAGTCGCCTGTCAATTGCATCATACCCGCGTTATCCTCGGTTTCGGGTTTTATTGTATAAACCATGGAAACAACAAAGACGCTTTAATATATTACATGTTTTAATAAACAAGGGAACAACTGTTTGGTTACATTTATAGACAGAAAACTATTGTTATATAGCTCAACACGTTTAGTCTTATTGTTTAAATCTAATTTTCTTGATTTTTTTTGTGAGTATGATATTCTAAAATCGATCTAGCTTACTGCAGTGTGTCTCAAACAAGTGTCTCACAGCAGCCACAGAGTGAACGCACAGAGTAACATTATAACATCATTTTCAACATGCTCAAATGTATCTAATATGATAAACAGAGCTGTGTTACCTCATACTCATGACCGGAAAAGCGGAAGCGGCGCCGGCGACTGTGGCATAATAAAAGTTCAGCTGCTCGTGAGGCGTGTGTTGCGCAATCGCTCCAGCGGCCTCGTTCAGCTCCCACAACACTCGGTCCTGCTCTGCTTCATACTACAGTAACGTTAATAATCGCATCCATGAACATAATTTCTGCCCGAGTCCTATCCAGATTTATTTCCACCGGCTGTGAAGTGAAGACCACATGTCCCAAGATTCCGCGCTCAAACTTGGCGTCATCAAGCTACGCCTTTGTTTTGAATAGGCGCCCCCTATCGGATGGAAAAACTACATAGTGCACCTTTAATGTACTGAAATATTCAACAAATTGTTTCGAGGTAATTTTGCTTTTTTTAAATCTGCTTCATCACAAAATACAAATAAAAAATAAAGCTGCAAGCACCGATGAAAGGGCCCTCGCACCCGTGCCACCGCCACCCGGTGGCTTTAGGAAAACTGGTGCCGATATGACTCAATTGCATATTTTAGCATGTTGTTAGTAGTGCATCACAGTGATAAACGTCACTTCCTGTTGCCAGTGGGTGGTGCTATTATTATAACTGAATATTGTCATGTAGATGTCTTCAAGCCAGGACTCTTATCAAACGTGTAGTTTGGGGCAGGTTGGACATTGTATGCCTGACTTACAAGAACTTCCTGTTTCATGGCAAAACATCAGATTTGTCAGACCGTCACGGACACGCCCTTCAGCAACAACTCAAGATCTTCGTAATTTAACATCGCTAAGGCTTTAAGATTAGACTGACCAAATATGACGTTGATCTTGTTGGCGCTATGACTGTAACTGAATATTTGCATGTAAATGTCTTTAGGCCAGGACTCTTATCAAACATGTGAAGTTGGGGCAGATCAGACATTGTATGCACGAGTTACAACAACTTCCTGTTTCACGGTGAAACATCGAACTTTGTCAGGCCACCACGGACAAGCCCTTCAGCGAAAACTCAAGATCTTCATGATTTTACGTCACAAAGGCCTTTAGATTAGACTGACCAAATATGACGTTGATCTGATTAAAGCTTTAGGAGGAGTACGATGTCTGGAAATGGCAAAAAATACAAATTTTTGCAGAGAAAATTCAAAATATCTCACTTATCTCACGTTTTCAGATTTTGCTCCCACTGACTTTTTTGTAGGGCTTTTACATGTGTCTACTGAATTTCATACATGTACATGAAACGTATAGTGCGAAGGGCGCTTAATTTAAATTTTGTAGGTGGCGCTATTGAGCCATTTTGCCACACTTAATTCTGAAATCCATATCAGACGTAAATTTTCACCACTTCTGATGCGTGTGCAAAGTTTCATGAGTTTTCAAGCATGTTTAGGCCCTCAAAAATACGATTCATTTGACCAAACAATTACAATAGGGTCCTCACACCATCTGTACTCGGGCCCTAAATATTATTTTCCAAAGAGGGTTTCAAAACAATTCAGACTTCATGCCATGATTAAGAGGTGGAGTGCTAAAGAAAAAAGGCTTGATTTATTGTTTTCCCTTAAAACCCTGACCTCATACGTGTGATAAGCCTGTTAACTTTGGCAAATCCTATGTTAAATCCAAACATACTGTTTTATGCGATTGCAGTGTTTTTGTTCCTGTAGATAACCGGAGACCTGACCTACCAGACGACTCACTTTATTATTGTCACCACTAAGCCGCCGAGACCCTGCAGCTGACTGTCAATGGAAAGTTTGTCGTCACGCACACTTCTCGGCAACAACTGCTCTATCGTTTTTATGACAGATTAGAGACCTTACTATAAATAGAAAGAGTTTCGACAAAAAGGAAAGTCTCAAATTACCCAGATGATCCAAAGTCGATGTATCATATATTAGCGCTATGTATACCAAACAAGAGGCCAAAAATATCTCTGACACTCTACTGTATACCATATATAGAGCAGTGAATGTGATCAGCTCAGATGTGCCGGTTTATATTTTGTCCACTGAACATTTAACAATATTTTATGTTATGATAGGCAGTGACAGATTGGTAGAAAGGTTTAAATACCCATCCGTCTCTCTTTGTAAATTTACACTCATTTATCATTAAAATGACATTGGTGATGAAACCACAACTGGCAGCCAGTATAAACCTTGTTATGTTTACATTCAGCATGTGCATCCACATACCTCACCACTGACTATGGATCACTGCTGTTTTGACAGTTTCTCTAAACAGAATTCCTCTAAAGCAAAAAGTTAAAATACAATACAATTTAAAATTCACTCTGACCCGTGAGCCTCACATTTTTACTCTTCAGTTTAACCTGCAGCATAATATGGTCAATTTAATGTCAGACTTCATTTTAATTTGGAGACAGATTACCAATATTATGCTTAGAGAACAAAACGTCCAATAAATTTGCTCATTTTAATGTTTTTTTTTTTCTAGCTGGCAGTAGCAGACAGTAACTACCTATAGCCTGTAATTAACCCTCAAACTTTTCAAAACATTCATGAAAAAATACTATAGTAATTTATAGTAAATACTATAGTGTTTTTGAACCATACTATAGTAAATTGTAGTATACTGTATATATTTTAGTATTTAAAACACTTTGTTAATGAATGCTACAGCATTTTAACTATAGCTATAGTGAAATGATTAACTGTAATAAACACTGTAGTATACTTTAGTTTTTACTACAGTAAACTGTAGTGTATAGTAGTATAATATACCCTATAAATGTAGAAAACTTAATTAATTCAAGTACTTTACTATAGTATGGTTCAAAAACACTATATAAATTACTATAGTATTTTTTCATGTGGACTTAATTTGGATTAACAATATTTAATATTCATAATAAAACTGGTTATTGTAAAAATTTTTTTTTAATAAACAACATAATTATAAGCAGTGTGCTAAAACTGGTAGCTAAATGTCACTAGATGACATCATAATTATCGATCTATATAAATATGAATATAGATCAGTGGGCAAAATAAGAATCTAGATAAGGTTTGTCCAAGAAGTTGCTTTGTCCCTAAACTTTTGAAAAAAGTCTCAAAAGGGGCAGGGAAGTCACTAAATCTAGTGACAAAATAGCTAAATTGGCAACACTGATTATAAGGCTTAATTGAACTTTATAGGGAATTATTATTGTATTGAACAAAAACAAAACCTTGAAGTCGGCATGAAACGGAAGTAGCGATAGTCATTTCTTCCCTATGTAGGCCTATATCAAGGGTTGCCAGGTTTTTACAACAAAACCCGCCCAATTGGGGGAATCGCATTTTTAGCGGGGTTCCCCTGGTAAAATTTGCATTTCAGGGGCTAAATATCATGTTATTTTGGGTCACTTCAACCCGCAGACATGAAAAACAGCACAGCAACAGCAACAGTGTTAAAGTAGCCCAATTCTGCGGAAAAACCGCAGACTTGGCAACCCTGCCTATATCCGAGTGAAACGGCTTCTTGAACAAGAAAAACTAGTCTTGTTCGAGATGCGTCGGCGCTGCGCAGTATGACATCAAAGTACCGCAAGAGCGATTATGCTTTTGAATCACTGAACACTGCCGATGCATCTTGAACAAGCCTGGGCTGCGTTCAGCCCCGACAAAACATTGCAAAACGTTCTGATGATGCAAGAGTTGCAACTATGGCAGCTGAGAAGGCCATTCTTCGTGTTCTTTTTGAAGAACTGATATGCTATATTTTTACTATAAAACTCTTATGACAAACATGTCTTCTAATATCTTCAATTGTTGTGTATACTGAGATGCAGCAGACACATTTGTAAACGACTTTACTTGGACCCATTGTGCGAGCTGTCTCTTTAATACCGCATGGTTTATATACATGTTGCTGCTGATTGGGCTGACATTTTTGACACACCCACCAAACAAGAGAAAACGTATCTCAAACCCCGTTGCACACCATTTCCAGGAAACATGTCGTTCAACCCGGAAACCGTAGCAAAACGTTGCGCACCGGTTTGAGCTTGAACGTGCCCCTGATGTCGCTGATACGGAGCCCCGGACATGACATGCAGGAAAAAAATAGTAGGCTAAATCGTGCGCATGATTTATTAATTTGTTCCCTCGATTTACTAAAATGTGCACGATTTACTATTTCCTTCCCTCGATTTATAAATCATGTGCATGATTTATAAATCGAGGGAATGAAATAGTAATTTGTGCGGACGTTTTAGTAAATCGAGGGAACGAATTAGTAAATTGTGCGCACGATTTAGTAAATTGAGGGAACTAATTAGTAAGTCATGTGCACGATTTATTAAATCGAGGGAACGAATTAGTAAATTAGCAATTTTTTTTTTCTTTCTTGCATGTCCATATGCTGGACTTGATTTTGTCGCGTGATTTATTTTCCCTAACGGTTCAGCGGAAATCCCCGCCCTGCAACCAATTTCATTGGCTGAGGTTACTGTGACGGGTAGGTTTAGGGATCAGGGTTGGGTGTAGGTAATCGTTACTGCGATTAACATGGCCAATGAAATGTTTAGAATCGGATCCAGGGCAGGATTTCCGCAACTGGTTTGGGGGAAAAAAATCACGCGATTTTGTCCATCGGGAATTGGTTTGGATGGTTGCAGTTTTTTGCTGTGATGTCATGTGAGTGACAGGTTGTTCCGCCCTTCCGCCAGTAAGAAAGGTAAGTAAGGGTCAGTAAGAGAGAGAGAGGGGAAGTTAACATGTTTTTTTTTTTTTTTTTTTTAATGTACACTGATAATCATTTATAATAAATACTACAATATTCTATTTTTTTAAAAGGTAGTCAATTCTGATTTCATAGTGACTTTAAGATATTTTTTTCTAAGCCATTTGCACTTTGGGTAGATTCGAGGAAGCTGCGGTGTAGCCTACATCACTTTGCGCAGCAGTGCACAGATTCACCAATTTCCCGCTTGTCTCGGTGTAAATTGTTCATGTAAATGCAGCCTGCGTTTTTGGAACGCAGCCCTGACCCTACAGTTCCCGCCCCTCTGCCCCAGTCAGCCTATTCGAGCGGATCAATGAGAGCTCGTATTTGAACTGCTGCACACAGTCAAAAAGCTACTGTCGAAGACAGAGTGGAAAATACAGCAGAAGAGTATGGGTTGTCACAACAGCAAAATTTGTGGCCAGGTCCCCCGAAAAAAGGTAGGTCTTTTTAAAACTTTTTTAGTATGTTCATAAATAATACAATGAGACCCGCAGCAACGTTAGAGGCGTTAGAGATGTTGCAAATACACCACGTGTAAATGTATCTGTATTATGGGAGCCAGTCTTGTTTTGTTCTCTCAAATCACTTGTTACTTCCTCCCTAATGCGTTAGTCGATGCGAAAGCTCCCATGTTAGTTTGTCGACTTGTGAAAGTTTTAATTAGAAACAGATGACGGGTTCAGCAGATGAGATCTACTGTTGTTTAAAATGTGCTGCTGACATCCGTTATGACAAATTTAAGGTGTGTTATCCTGTATTTTAAATGTGATAACTTTGCTCAGTTTTAAATTGTTCCGCATTTCGATTAATGACAAATCAGGATGTACGAGCCTGAGGTGACAAAAAAAAGTTAAATCTTTGAAACATTTATTTGCCAAGTTTTTAGGCATGAACTGTTAGTTTCATACATTTTTTGAAAACCTTTTTATCATTATAATGCTTGTTTTTAATGAATATACTTGGGTGCACAGCTTAGTCAATGTTTTTTTAAACAGTTTTTATATTTTCAGGATACTTATGTTTTTAAAATATTACTTTTTTTATTCCAAACTATTATTTTCTAGAATTTCAGCATTTTAATTGGACGTAGAAAAGGCATATACAGCAAGTTATTTGAATTAATGTTTTTTCATGCATTAAAAGAAATAAAGTTTCTTTTCTTTGGTCCATTTATAATAGAAGTACCTCATTTACTCTTTAAAATTGACATTTGCAAATGCAAATGCCTGGGGCCTTTAAACATACAGGGGAAATCTGGCTTTGATAGCGACAGGGTCAAGCTTTCATTAGCCCAGATTGCTGAAGGATTTAGATTCACTGGGCTTGGATGTGACAGACACACAGGGTCCCAAATTTCGCATTGCAAGTTTTAATGTGACCTATAAACAGACGGGAGTTCTTTGGTCCTGTTAATCACATAGCCATGTGTCAGTATACTTGACATGGACAACTGGAGAAGTGTGAAAAGTCTCTGAGGACTAAACAGAGAAAGCCTTACACTCGCTATTACAGCCTCTATTGGAGTTGCATCAAAAGCACATAACCACATGACTGTGAAGTGCAATAAAGCCAAGGGTTCATTAAAGTTCCAGAACATTTGGTTCCCTGCCACAGAGAGCCAGCAAATGCATAATAGTGTTGTTGTGGATTAAACTGAATTATGAGATTGCTTTTTCATTTAAACAGTCTCACATGGCAGTGAGAATCGCACAGGATGATTTGACTCTTATTTGTTGTTCTTGATTGAGGGTGTTGGCTTTGACGAATAGCTAGTATTATTTTATTATATGGAGCACAAAAAGGAGAAGTTTAGCAGAATGTTGATGCTGCTCTTTTCAATACGATGAAAGAGAAAGGTTCAAGCCCCAAAAATGAAAAGGAACAAAAAAAAAAAAAAGATAAATATAGGTTTAAAGTCATACTGAAGTTATGTGACTTGCTTTGTATGATGAGTTAAAAGTGAAATTTTAAGTCACAGCTCTCAGATCTTATTTATGTTTATAAAATTTGTTTTGTGTGAAATGCTCCAGAAACAGTGTTGAGAAACTGGGGATTTTGCTCTCAGCGGAGAGACATTTCGCACTTGTGACTGTTTTGAGGCTGTGTATGCAGGCTATATCTCAGCAGCATTTGGCGTGTAAGCTTCAAAACGTTAAATCACCTGTGAACAGTGTCGGCCTTGAGCGCAATCTTCAAACATTCACACTGGAATGTAGAGCTGCACGATTCTGAATGGACAACTGAACAAAATAACGTCATTTACTAGAGGTTCTGACAAAATGTTAATTATTGCAGTCTATTTTTTAAAAAATATTGAATTATTTAAAAAAAAAATGAATGAATGATTCAATGACTCCCTCATAAAGACTTCATGGCTGTGTCTGAAATCGCCCTCTATACCCTCATTCACTGTTCCCTACATTAGTCCACTAATATAGTTGACTTGAAGGAGTGAATGCAAACGAGTGATTTGGACACTGAGAGTGCCGGAAGGGCTGCCGCTTTTGCATAGTTTGTGCTTTGTTTAATTTGAGACTTGGCAAACTGGCAGCTCCAGTAGTAAGATTTGTCTTGAACTCTGTCATGGAAACTATGTATAAACCTTAGTTAAACAATTCAATTAAAAAGGAATTTATACCTGTATGATGTTAGACTATAGCCATATTGGACCAGCTGCGGGCGCCATCTTCTGGTCAGGCGCGGGAATTCATTCGCCCGCGACTCTCACAGCGAATTAATTATTCACTAGCCATTGAGCGTACATCGGTTGTACACTAGTTATTGCAGTGCATTGTGGGATTGAATGAGTGCACTCGATGACGTCCACTATGGTGGTGGACACCACTACAAAATGGCTGTCCCCTAAAAATAATGCCCTATGTCACTGAATGAATGATTCAATGACAAATACATGAACAGTCACTTGTCGCCACCTACTGGCGTAACAATATAATTAAAGGGTTAGTTCACCCAAAAATGAAAATAATGTCATTTATTACTCACCCTCATGCATCTTCGGAACACAAATTAAGATATTTTTGTTTAAATCCGATGGCTCAGTGAGGCCTCCATAGCCAGCAATGACATTTCCTCTCTCAAGATCCATTAATGTACTAAAAACATATTTAAATCAGTTCATGTGAGTACAGTGGTTCAATATTAATATTATAAAGCGACGAGAATATTTTTGGTGCGACCAAAAAAAACAAAATATGACTTATATAGTGATGGCTGATTTCAAAACACTGCATCAGGAAGCTTCGGAGCGTAATGAATCAGCGTATCGAATCATGATTCAGATTGCGTCAAACCACCAAACTGCTGAAATCACGTGACTTTGGCGCTCTGAACCACTGATTCATAATGCTCCGAAGCTTAATGAAGCAGTGTTTTGAAATCGGCCATCACCATATAAGTCGTTATTTTGGGGGTTTTTTTGGCGCACAAAATATTCTCGTCGCTTTATAATATTAATATTGAACCACTGTACTCACATGAACTGATTTAAATATGTTTTTAGTACATTAATGGATCTTGAAAGAGGAAATGTCATTGCTGGCTATGGAGGCCTCACTGAGCCATTGGATTTCAACAAAAATATCTTAATTTGTGTTCCGAAGATCAACGAAGGTCTTACGGGTGTGGAACGGCATGAGGGTGAGTAATAAATGACATTATTTTCATTTGTGGGTGAATCGCGTGTGTGTTCGAATCGAAATTGCGATCTTTTAATGATTAATCGTACAGCTCTACTAGAATGGCACATTTTTTACTCCCTGAATATATGAAAGTGTTCTTCCTGAATTTCAGTGTTTGTTAAATGTGTGGAGAGCATGCTAATAAACCAAACAAAAAGCCTAATGTTTTCAGCAAAAAGAAAGCCATCCATTTGAGAAGTTACATTGTGTTGTCTTCTGCCTTTGCTTGGTATCCACTTTGGATGTACATAACCCTAAATGTATACTACCATTCAAAAGTTTTGGTTCAGTAAGAGATATATGAAACCTTATTCAGCAAGAATGCATTAAATTGATCAAAAGTGACAGTAAAGACATTTATAATGTTAAAGTGATCTATTTCAAATAGCAGCACAACTGTTAATCAGAAATGTTTCTTGCGCAGCAAATCAGCATATTAGAATGATTTCTAAAAGATCATGTGACACTGAAGACTGGAGTAATGATGCTGAGAATTCAGGAACAAATTACATTTTAAAATATATTCAAATAGAATACTGTTATTTTTAAATTACAACAATATTTCACAATGTTACTATTTTTACTGTAAAAATACAATACAAAGAAACATTACTTTTTTTTTATCAAATAAAGCATAAGAGACTTCTTTAAAAAACCCACCTCATACTTTTGTATGGTAGTGAATGTGTGGTATTTGAATAGACCATCATATTTTTTTCATCTGTCTTTGTTCTTATTAATATGATCAGTATAGAATAAGCAGTGGCTTCATATAAATTTGTAAAAATGTTTATTGTTTAGCAATTAAAAGTAAATGAGACGAGAGATCACTTGTCCTACTGTTTGAGGAATACAAGTCAAGTTTTCATAGTGTGCTGAACTACTGCAAGTGATTTGTCGATGATGTCATGGTTGTGCAATCTCGAGTGCATATCTCACCGGTAATGTAAGACTTCTCTGGAATGCAACAAATATCAATTCATAAGACACTTGTGAAATATTAAAGAATTGCACATGTTGATTCAACTTGTCAGCTAGTTTTTGAATGATTAATCATGTGTTGTCTGTCCTTAGCTTCAATGCAATAAATAAATTTTTTTTTTTCTCTCTCTTCATTCAGAAAAAAAATAAAGCACAAGAAGGTGAGAAGCACATAAAGGACATCAAACTTCAAGATGCAAGTGGTAAGTGCTTTCTCCCAATAATGTCATGTGAACATGTGCGTGATGGATGTGCCACGGTTATTATCTATTAATGGGTGCTTTTCATGCGGATGATTGAGTGTCATTTGAACGTCCCACGATCCTATTGTGAAGTGTGTTGTTCTTGGCAGAGCACAGGCTTTGGTAGTGCTGATGTTAGGTTGCAGGGATGTGTTAATATTCTTGCGTAGGCAATCCTGGCTTGTGCTCATGGAGATATTGTTTCATATGTACCTTTGAGCAACGGCTGCTTGATTATGGCAAAATTCATAATCACGATTATTTTGGTCAATATTGAAATCATGATTATTGGTGGTTGATATGATCAGTCTTATTTCATGATGCATGTAATTTTAGATTTCACAATTATCGATACTTCGCTTAACTAATGTAAGTTAAGGTCCTCAAAACAGTTACAGAAGACAAGTAAACAGTCAGCAATACAATAAGAACAAAGAAATGAATTACAAACAAAACCGACAAATACAACAGAACAAAAATACAAATTAAATAAACAGTGCCTTAGGTTTTTCAGAAAGATGTACTAACAGTGGTATTCAGATAAGTAATAGAAACTGAATTAAGTAATCAAATGTAAAATGACACTGCTGTATAAGGGTCATTGATTTTTCAGGTTTTTAAAAGTGTAAGAAAACATAATGGAGATATAATTCATTTTGAAGTTTTATTAAGCGTTAACAATGAGATTATGTGGTTTTTATAATCAATTAACACTTTTTATTTTTTTTACAAGATGGACAAAATTTGTCATCCAAAAAAGTCATTCTGTTTAACCAAAATTTTGGTTTTACCAAATGACACTTGGTTATACCGAATAACAATATTTTCAAACAGTGCTAACAGACTGATATCTAGCTAGCTAACTACTTAGCTTATTAGCTAGCTAGCAAAAGACAATCAAACATTTTATATTTAGTACAAGTTTTTGAAATATTACATCATTGTCCAGGTTTTATTGCGGTTGTACCGCATGACCTGCTGTTTCAGGATATGTGTATGAGCAAGTGAAAACATGAATTTTTCAGAGAGAGTTCGTTGCTTTGCTTCATGACCATGTGGTCCTTTGCAGGTGTCTGAATGATGTCACATGATATTGACCAAATGACTTGATCCAAAACGGTCCCTGTATGTTAGGTTACTCCGAATGACATCAATGAAATTCATTTTTCCGGACATTATTTCTCATAACAAAGCAACGACTTCTACACATAATTTTAATACCATTTTGCACTGTTGATATATGATGTTATAAAATCATGCCAGAATAAAAAATATATACATTTATTACATTTTAAGATATTTTAATCACAAATGAAATGGCTGTATTGGCCTTTGGACGGTTAAACCGTCTTTTGTTGTTTGATTAACATCAATGACTGCAGCAGGTTTATTAGGCTGCTGTCACTTTAAGAGCTGCACGGATCCAATATACTGTTACACATGCGTTTCCTTTCTCAACTGTTTACGTTCACTTAAGACATAACCGACTGTGTTTACGAGGATACTCGGCAAAATGGCATTTTGGGATTTTTGTGAGAGGAACGAAAGTGCACCGCTGTGAAAAAGGATTGTGCACTGGACGGAATACGGCAGCGGGACCATAATTTTTTTGTTGTTGTTGATTATCTTGTTTTCATTATCGTTGGAAGCCGAAATCGAAAAATCAATTACGATTAATTGTTCTCCCGTAGGTACAATCTCTTCTGAGGAGCAACGCTCTGGTTTGGAGAATCAGTTGGAGACTTACGAGTGGCAGCTAAAGATACTACATGCAGTTTTGACAGCTTCAGGAGACCAGGAGAGAGAGCAGCTCCTCAAGGACCATCCTGGAGACATTTGCACTTTAGTCCACAGCATTACAGAGAAGGTATGATGCAAAAGCTCTTCATATTGAAAGCCTTTTCTTTTTGTCTTGTGAATGGAGCTCATAGCAAGTACGTGTAGCTTCATGTAGCCATTCAAGAAAGGCTAGTATTCTGATCCCAGATTATGTCAGCAGCTTATGCATTATGGAGCTGTCAGCGGCAATAAACAAGACATGCTTTTCCATTACAGCATAATTGAGAGCATGGCTGTTTCTGCGCACTGTTGTTCTGATTGTCTGTACAGGGTTTGGGAATGTGTGCTGTGGTACATCTGTCCTTGAGCTAACCTCTGACCAACAAAGCTAAACCTGTTTGCAGGGAGGGATGTTATTCATTGGCCTGTAAAGAGGACTGGCTTGTGTGTTTAAACACTGTAGAACACTGCTTGCTTTAACAAGAGAGGACAAAAGATGGCATGTTTTTTTTTTACCTTTCACTTAAGACTTATTATATAAAAATATATATCACTGTTAAACATACACACAGATATTTACTTGGTTATTTAAATGGGGACATCCATAGATTTCTACTGTTTTGATAAACAGCTGTTTATAATACTATAATCAAACCCACACATTAACAGAAAACTCTCTGCATTTTTACAATTTAAAGTGCCCCGTTATGTTATCTTAAAAGTTCCTAATTATGTTAAATAAGTTTTCATGCATCCAAGGTCAAAAAACACTTTAATTTTCTCATAATATCCATTGCAGCATCTCCTCTTTTCTCAGTGTCTAATATGGTTCAATAAAGGATTCAGTCTCTCTAAACCCCTCCTTTCCAAGAGCTTACCCTGCTCTGATTGGTCAGATGGCCCAGTCTGTTGTGATTGGTCTACCGTTTACAGCATGTATCAGAAATGAAACGCCCATTACCATATCTGAATTTCAGCTCTGGATCTTCCTCGGCACTTGTACACAGTGATACAAACCGTAACAAAGGCGTCGGTTTTACCGTATCTATTAGAGACCGAGTCCTCATCCTTTTGAAATGTATGCAAAGAGGATTTTCTTTCGCAGCACAGAAAACAGCGTCTTCTTAACATGTCAACAATACAAACCAAACTCTTCCAGTCTCAGCTACAACTACAGTGTTTGAGGGCGGATCAAAGTAGACGTTGTTTGCAGGCAGCCAATGAAGAGGCTGGCATTATGCAAATTTATAAACCTACCTATGTAGGTTCATGCAGGAAGTAAGACTGCAATTACTGACGAATTGTTTCAGCAGTTCAGAATCGGTTCTTTCTTTTAGTAGACAATAACTCCATTTATCTGCACTTTGATCTTCGAAACTTTGCAGACCTTTTACATTCACAAACAGCTATATTACACACTACATGAAAGGTAATATCCGAAGAAAAAAAAGTTAATGGGGCACTTTAAATACCCTTTATTTTATTTTTATGTAATTTTTTACAAATTAACACGTCCCCTAATAGGAGGTTTAGCATTATTTTTTAGAGGTTCAAATAGCTATGCTAATAAAAATTGAGTTTTTAATGTGATCGTTATGTATAGGATATTCAATAATTTTTTTTTTTTTTTTTTTTTTATACAACATGTGAAATAATAAGCATATATCTGTTCTCTAAACATACTTTATAAGGTAAATCCTGGGATTCTTCTTTAAATAGTTCACATGTATGCTTGTTTACTATTTTTCCTTCACCATCCATTCCTGCTCAGTTCTGTTTTGAAAATATATTTTAATTTAATTCTTTTTTTTTTTTTTTTTTCACCAAATTTGCCTCTCTGGTAAAGGTAATTAATTCAATTTCTAATTAGATGGAGATGTTTGTATCACTTCTTGAATGGTTTTAATTGAAAATTTCATTAATTGACATTTTTAAAGACTTCTCCTGGGAAAATTGTAAAGTTTCTATCAAATGCCAAAAATTAAACAGCTTGCTGTTCTTTTTATACTGTTGTGAGAAAATATTATTGTATATAATTCTTTTTTTATTGAAGTTTTCTTATTGTGACTCTTAATTTCAGCTACTCTGAGTTTGCCATGAATACAGCCATTGCTGCTTATATGGCGTTAAATAATAAATAAATGCATCATGTCTTGTGTTAACAGATAAAGACTGAGATAACCGCTGATCTAAATGATCTCCATGAAAAACAGATGAGGAGCACCTTAGAACGACATCAGAGCGCAACAGAAGGTCAGAGCACAGCGGCTCTATTATACTCACAACTGCCATGTACTGACACAAATGTGACGTACCAAGTCACACATCTACCAAGAGTGTCAATATAAACCTATGTAAATGCTAATATTCAATAATTTACCTTTCAGAGCTACAGCGATTACACAATGAAGAGAAGAACGCTTTAAATGAGTCTCATGCAGCAGCTGAGAATGCTTTGAAGGTAAAGCATGTCTATTTGTAACATCACTTCTCTGATTTGACTTAATTCATTTGATTGAGAACTGATCTAATATAGTTCCCACGTCAATCCATTCATGCCAGACTTGACTTTAAAGTGATTGGTCTGAACTTTCTATGAACTCAGGATCAGATTGAAGGGCTGACGTCAGAGCTGAAGCTGTTCAACGAGTTAAAGCGCAGAGCGGAGGAGTCCACGCTCAAGAGAGACCTTCAGAGAAATATTGAGGTTTGTTATGAGAAGGGAGATCTATTGTCAAAGCATGCTTCAGATAGCTGTAGTACTCAGCGGCATTTGTCTTTTCATCCCAGACTCATGGAAGCCCTGGTGAATTCTGGGAGCAGGAGCAGGAGAGCCTGTTATTTGTCATTGAAATGAAGCATGAGCGTTTACAGGACCAGGGGAGCAAGCTGCTGCAGATGGAAACACTGGTAACTTCTATTGATATCTAATTTGCAGGCAAGGCTGTAACCACCATATAGACAGACCTGATTAGTGCTTGATTAATATGCATTTTTCAATAGCAGATTATTACATTTTCACATTTGGTCCCCTATCTAAAAAAAAAAAAAATTGGTTACATCCACCTTGTTAAACATGCCATCTGCTGTATTCTCTCTCTCTCTCTCTCTCTCTCTCTCTCTCTAGTGAAATTATGTACAAAAAGCAGGTGCACATTATTTGTGTATTCATGTTGTTTATTTAAATGTGGCAAATTGACCTATTTGCAAGGCTACCAACTGATGCGGAAAAAAGTGCATCAACGTTTACGCCGTTTTACTGCTTGTTTGTCAGGTGGAGAAGAATCTGTCATTAGAGGATCAGCTCCTGCACGCTCTCCAGCAGAGTGAGGACTACAGGGTCCGGATAGACAACTACCAGAGCCTCATACAGTATGTGTTCACTTCTCTTTGCAAACTATTATTATAGACAGAGTATTTTAAAGTGCCCCTATTATGCTTTTTTGGATATTACCTTTCACGTAGTGTCTTATATAGCTGTTTGTGAATGTAAAAGGTCTGCAAATATTTAAAGATCAAAGTGCAGTTATTGTCTCCTAAAAGAAAGAACTGGAATTACTGCCGAAACACGTCGTCAGTAATTCCAGTCTCACTTACATAACATATCTAGGTAGGTTTGTAACAAATTTGCATAATGCCAGCCTGTGGTCTTCATTGGCTGCCCGTGAACAACATCTACTTTGACCTGCCCTCAAACACTAGTTGTTTGGTTCCTGTTTCTTATTTGTGCATCCACGAGAGAGCATTAATTTGAGTATTGAGAAGCACCCGCTGTTTTCTGCACTGCCAAGCAAATCCATTTTGTATGCACTTGAGGACTTAGGCTTGAATTGATAAATTGGTAAAACCGACGCCATTGTTACTGTTCGTATCACTGTGTATCAAGTGCAGAGGAAGCTGAAACTCAGATGGCCGTTTGGTTTCTGACATGCATTGTAAGCAGTAGACCAATCACAACAGACTGGGTTATCTGACCAATCAGAGCAGAGTAAGCTCTAGGAAAGGAGGGGTTTAGAGAGACCAAATCCTTTATTGAACCGTTTCAGGCACTGTGAGGAAAGAGTTGATGCTGCAATATATATTATGAGGAAAAAATTTTTTTTTTTTTTTTTTTTTTTTTAACCTTTGCTGCTCTTTCTTGTTGTCTAGCCCAACTATGTTTGGGGCAGAACCATTTGTAAAGCCAATAACTGGAATTTTAGCAATTCTATTTGCTAATATAAGATAATATAATAACAAAAACTGAATGCATTATCTCAGCAAATTTTAAAGGGGCTTTATGAAGACTCCATATAGACAGAACGGATGTGTGTGTGTGTGTGTAGTTTAACTTGCTAGTCTATTATTCTCCAAATATAATAAAAATGCGTTAATTCTGAGCTTTCCTGGTATAATTTTATTGCACTGGATTGAACGTTTGTTAGCTCAAATCTATGTATGTGGCGCCACCTGGCGTTTGAGATGGTTTTATTGACATTTCCCCTGCTATTTACATGATAGGCCAATTATGAGTTTAAAATTTAATTTTTAGTGTGTGTGTGTGTGTGTGTGTGTGTGTGTGTGTGTGGTTCAGGTTCAGGTATACCCTACATTGTTGGGACAAAATATCCTAACAAAGATGGCAATATCCAAAATCGTTGTCCTTGTGGGGTCATTTTGTGGTCCTCATGAGGGAAAACCGCTTGTAAATCATACTAAGTGATGTTTTTTAAAAATGTAAAAATGCAGAAAGTTTTGTATAATTGTTAGTTTTAGGGGTAGGGGATAGATTATATAATTTGTGCAGTATAAATTTTATATATATATGTGTGTATATATATATATATATATATATATATATATATATATATATATATATATATATATATATATATATATATATATATATATATATATATGTGTATGTGTGTGTATTTTTATATATGTGACTCTGGACCACAAAACCAGTCATAAGGGTCAATTTTTTTTATAAATAAGCTTTCCATTGATGTATGGTTTATTAGGATAGAATAGAGATGTATCTGGTCGAGATACAACTATTTGAAAATCTGGAATCTGAGAAAATCGCCTTTAAAGATTTCCAAATGAAGTCCTTAGCAATGCATATTACTTAAAAATAAATAAATAAATAAATAAATTTCTGATATATTTACGGTAGGAAATTTACAAAATATCTTCATGGAACATGATCTTAATATCCTAATGATATTTGGCATAAAAGAAAAATCAATAATTTTGACCCATACAACGTATTGTTGGCTATTGCTACAAATATACCTGTGCGACTTATGACTGGTTTTGTCCAGGGTCACATATAATATATATATATATGTGTGTGTGTGTGTGTGTGTGTGTGTGTGTAAACCCTCCATAAACCCTTGTGGTCCTCTTTCAGACAACTGTCCAAGGAGCAGAATGAGCTGCAGGAGGCGCTAGAGAAACAGTCTCTGCAGAACCAGAAGCTCAGTCAGGAGAAGGAAGAGCTGCTCTTTAAACTCATACACCGCAGAGACTCGTGCTCCTCCTTCCACCTTCCTTCAGTCATACCCACAGAGGTGTTGCCCAGCTGACTGCAACATTAACCCTCATCACTGTATCCTCATCCTGCCTGGCCTCGGTGCCTTAGCAGCGTTTTTTGTTTTGTTTTTAAATGCCAGTTTATTATGGAGTGCTGTGAACATGCAGTGCTGACATGGACTTACTCACTGCATTGATCATTTTAACTGGCAAAACAAATGTTTTTGTACATTTTTACATTTCATTTGATCAGGATTTTTTTTTGGTTGCATTTATTATTTGGATATATATGCATTTAGTTATTCATGTTTAAAGTCTTCTTTTGTTATTGTACACAGTCAGTGTAGTAGTTTTGCCAATTTTTCATATCGGTTTTATTATTATTTTTATTTCTTTCCAGGAAACGGTAGTCAAGCAGGTATTGTTAGCAAAAAACTGAACTCTTCTTGCCTTAAGACATTATTAGAGCCAAAGCACTTGTACATGTAGCATGAATATTCGGGATTTTTTCAGATGCACTTGCACTTTTATATCAGTGTTTTTATTCGTTAGAGAGATGATAATGGGCTTTTGGTGTTTACCCATATGCTTTTTCCTACATTTTGCACACCTTGCCACAGTATTTCTGTTTTAAATCCTTCTGCTTTTCAGTAGTAGGTTAAGTACTGGTGTCCTATTGGGTAAAATCCAGTCGTTTTAGCTCAGGCAAACACAATGTTGGCTCATACAACCAGTACACATGTATTTCAAGAAGATAATAACCGTTTTCTGTTCTGTTACTTTGGCAGACCCAATGTTTAAAATCTGAAACATTCTGAACTGTGAGCTTCTTGAAATTATTTCATACTTCAAAAGCATTTTACACTACGTCTGATGGCCTTCAAGTTGCAGTGATTTGATTTGCCATTTTAAAGGCATGAATTGGTAAAAAGGTTGCCGTTTTGTGCCCATTTTTTTCCCCTTTTTTAAACTTGTGAATTATTCTAAATGTTCTGTCATATACTGTAGGTTTACTTCCAAATCAGTGCCTTTGATGTAAGATGTTTGGAAAAATCAGGCAATAAAAGCTGCATCAGAGGGATTGCATTTGAAGTTCTGCACAGCCCTTCCAGAACAAATATATAAACCACACAAAATTACTATAAAAACGACAATTATTCAGCAGGGGAATGTTTGGGTAGAAAAGTGGTTGTGGGAGATGACATGTTTTTACATTTTACGATTTTGTTTTGAATGAATCTCAGATTTGGTCACATTATGTTCTCCACATTTATAAAATTGAAACATCCCAAATGCATGTTAATACACAGACTTTATCCCTAGGGGGCGCAATGACTCAAGATAAAAACAGGCTTGAGTGTTTTGTATTGTTCGGACAAGTTTTCAAGTTGTCTGGGTGTTTCACCTTGGCCTGTCGATATATTTTGTCAGGAGAATGAAATGTTGGTACATGCATGTCATTATTCAATCAGCAATTCTCTGAAATTGCTGGTTTGCTGTTATGTCATGTGCCTCATTCCCACATTATGATATTAGAATAGTCTGGAAGATGTAAAGACACGCCTTTTTAACCCAAATAGCTGAAAAATAATGCATTACAACTTTAATTAAGATTTCCTTTAGCTTGCTAGCCCACAACTGACTTTTCCCCTCATGTATAAGGTCACTCACCTCACAACTTTCACTGTTGCATGTAATGAGACACTGATTGGTGGGTGTTTCTCGTGACAAATAAGAGCATAAAGCCAGGCTGATTGACAGATTGAGACGTTTGCCCCGTGGTGCCCCCCTATTAGACTACACCAGCACTTAACGCGGAGAAGAGCCTGGCTCTTTTTGCTGGTTGAGCGGATGTTAGGTTCACTGCTTCCCTGACTGTTTGACGTGTTTGGACAATACCTGCCTAACCAAGAAGATAAGCACAGGTCAGCCCCCTGTAGTGATGTCAGGAGGTTCCCAGAGCATTTAACAGCCACCTGGGAGAATCCCGAGTGTTTTCACTCCAGCCCAAGTGAACACTAGCAAGACAACATCCGACTTTATGTCCGAGTTAAGTGAAAGTGTCAATAAAATAACTTCTTTATTCAATTATTATACGAAAAAGCAACACTAATAAGCATTTTCATGTTTGCAGCAAAATTAGGCATACTTAGCTAGGTATTATTTTAATAATGGGCTACCAAGATGGTGAATGTGCGTTTGCTCATAGAACATCAATAAGCATTACTAACTATAATTCCAATAGCCTACACAATATATTTGACAAAAAATAACGTCACATTTATTATTTTAACAAAATCTGAGTTGTGAGGAATAAATGTGGTCTGACATCCAGCGGAACTGGAGTTTTGTTTTTTCAGCGCGAAAAATCTAAAATGGCGCCCTGATGATCTGCGAAAACGCGTTTGAACGCAATTTGAAAGCATTTAGCCTAGTTAAAACATGCTTGACATTTTATATAGGCTATATATATATATATATATATATATATATATATATATATATATAAATATATCTCATTTATCACAGCCTTAAAATTGGCCTTCTTATTATAAAGGTGCGGCGTAGGCTACACACATAGCTACATTTTTTTATTATTATTTATTTAATTAGCTATTTGTCTAATAATAGCAATAATAATACAATTTGCATCGTAAGATAAGGATGATATTGTAGCCTTGCACCTTTTTAAAGGAAAAAATCGGTATTGGTAAAAACCACTTAGTGCTATTACAAAAGTCATTAGCATTATGTAGCCGATTAGCATGCTTACTCCAGTGAATTGGTTTCCTAACACTTTATATACGCCTAAAGATTATTTATTTTTTATTTTTAATGTCCCGATAACACACATAGGCCTGAGTGTTTGCTCATCTGCAATGCCTCTGAGTTTCCTCTCAGATATACATTTAGAAAATGTCTTTCAGAAGTTTGTTTTAGAATGTATGTAAAATTGACTTTTTAAAGGCGTTTATCAGATGTTTGTACACAGCAGATGCTTTCAGATGAAGCACTCTTTAAAATAAATCTTGGAGACGTGGCCTACTGTTTGTTAACCTGCCAAAAAACAAAACAAAACCATAAAATCTAATAATTTGTAATCTTATAGGCTAGCATGATTTTATCCTGGTCATTTGCATAATATAAATTATTTTCATAATGATGTTTAAAAATTAATAAAGCCTACGTATAACAGTAACCTATAGGAAAACTGTATTTTTGAAAGAGAAAATCTCTGAGATGGCGGGAAGGCGCGCGAGTTTACTCACCTGAGTTTCTCCGCTGTCCCTTATGACATCTTCATCAGCCACACGAATGTAACACAATACCTGTCTTTCATTCCATTATCTGTTAATTGCCCGGCCGACGCGTCCCCATATGCATTAACAGTGCCGAAAATAATGTGTTGCTATTAACTTACATCTGTTCCTCTGCGAAATGCGCGTTTATTTATTACAATTTACGTTTATTACAGCAAAGATAACCTTTAAATTGTCAAGGGTTGGAGGCAGACACGAATCTTCTCAAATAAGATTATTGCTATTTGGGGCTGCTGAGTTGTTCCTTATCACTTTGACTTAGAACAAAAAAAAAGGTGAAAATTGCACCCTCGGGAAAACAGCTTTGATTAAAAGGTGTGGGGCTGGTTATCACCCCACTTTTTACACACCATAATCAGCTTGATTTCCTAAACTCCTGTTTCAGTACTGCAGCATCATATTTTAAACACTATTCAGACCAGTGGATCTTTTCGCAAACAATAGGCTGATATTGCTAATTGGCTTCATCCACCTTAATGCTTTAATAGTTGGATTCGCGTTCACATTAAGCAAGAAAAAAATTGTGTTTTGACCGATATCAAACCACTTTACGCGATGTTTATTGTGTTTTACACGCGATTTATTTTTCACAAATGCATAAAATCAATGCAAAAAAAAGCTTGTTTTCATTTTCTGAATTAATTTTTCAATTTCTGAAAATTAATCCTGATATTTTGTAATCGTCTGTGTTGTGTAACAGTCTAAAAATGCTGGGTTAAAAACAACCCAAGTTGGGTTGAAAATGGACAAACCCAGAGATTGGGTTAAATGTTTGCCCAACGTGCTGGACAGTTTTATTTAACCCAACTATTGTTTAAAAATTACTATATTGCTAGCTTAAAATGAACCCAAATTATGTTGGAAATTAGTTTAATAAATAGGCTAGGCCTAATAATTAAATAATAAACATTTATTAAATTGCTTAAATGTTCACCTTTTATTATTATTGTTGCCTCTAGTAATTATGTGTCTGATTTTAAATGTTGCGCTCATTTTAATTTTAAACAATAGTTGAGTTTAATAAAACTGCCCTGCGGACGGTCATTAACAGGTTGAAATCCTTAAGGGGGGACAAAAATAAACGTTTGCATAATCTTTTGCAAATTCTTTATAACTCATTTTTAAATCTTTTTTTTTTTTTTTTTTTTTTGAACAGTGAGGAGTTTTTTTTTTAAAGCTTTTTTCTTGTTCTTGACGTCAAAAAAAAAAAAATGTTTGAAACAAACATAATTAAAATAATTTAATTTTATGAACGTGTGATTTAAACTAGATTAGTACTAAAATACTTGTTTTAATAACCTTATTTGTTGTTGATCCAGGACCATTAATCTTCATAAATCCTTCACATTTCGACTGAAAAATCATGCGTAACCTCTCCGGAGAAAATACATTTGTTCTCACATAAAACAACTGGAATACTGGTATATGTTCAATACATACGTTACTCCCTCATAGACTTTAGAAATTGAAGGTTTGAGAGTATCGTGCTCAAGTAATGCTCGAGTGTAACGCCATTAGTGACCACTAGAGAGCTCCGTGCTGCAGACATGCGTGTTTGGCTCCATTCCTGTAGTTCAAATCAGATAAGACACAACATGTTTGCACTGAGTACTCGTCTAATTTGTCGGGATGATAGCGCCATGTGTCTGGTTGGTTAATAAATCATGAGATTTGATGGGTAGATCTGATTATTGAAACGATACCACCTTACAGTTAAATTCATCCCCAAAAATTCATTTCATAATCTTTGCATTTGTATTCATATGCGGAGGATTCATTATGAGATAGTGAAAGTACAGTGTAATAGGCTGTATTTTAACAAACTTTTAACCTATTGTCAGTGGTCGTTTTTTATATATATACTATTTATAGCGTATAGCTACTTTTTTATACACTAAAATGCAAAATGCTTATTTTCCTTTTCTTTTAACCTCTGAACAAAGTCATTATGGTGCCACTTACTAGCTTCAAATGTCCCAGATTTACACAAGAGAGACAGACTGACAGCTTAGATGAGGTAGTGAATGAGTTGTTACTGTCTCTTTGAAATATGTGCTCAAGGTCTTCAGAAACTCCTTCAGTTGCCCAAAGATACGGTGAGTTATGGCATTTTTTGCATAGCTCTCATACAGGTGAAAACATGCAGACGAGATTCAGTTTAGTGAATGGTACTCCAACCCTGAAGCAAACTGTCCCATGATGGAAATAAACATAAATTATCGTTTACTTCTTCTAGACAAAGTTGGGCATGAAAATGACACTAAACCGCACACTATCACATATTAGTACTAAATGCTCACAGTATAGACTGCTGTATTGCCCTCATGGGTTCAAGGACACTGGTGTGCTCTTAAAAGGTGACTCCCTAATGAGTGTGTTCTTGGTTGATACAGGCAGACTAATTACTAAGACCAGGAAGTGTGTGTGTGCTTTATGAAACTGCCACCAGGGATCGTCCTCATGAGTGCGTTTTTTTTTTTTTTTAGACCACTGTGTTTGAGGTTGCAGAGCATTGTGGTATAGCGATCACTGATCATCCCCTGCACATTCAACTCTTGTTTAACGACACACATGAACGCTCACCTGCCCAAGTAATCAACTTATTTATATTAACAATATTTTTCAGGATTAATGGCTTGTTGTTGTCTTAGTCCTTCAGCTGTGGGCACCATACAACTCTGAACTTGTCAGATGTGGTATTGGTGCCAGTATTGCCCTTTGGCGACTGAGAGCGGGAAGAAGTGTGTGACGTGCTTTACATCAGTGGTGGATGATGGACATGAGATGCAGCTTAGCTACATTCCTTCCATACGCAAGGCCTCTCTCTCTCTCTCTCTCTCTCTCTCTCTCTCTCTCTCTCTCTCTCTCTCTCTCTCTCTCTCTCTCTCTCTCTCTCTCTCTCTCTCTCTCCCTGCAGTACATGGAGGAAGAAACAAATTTCAAGTCAATCATCAGCACGGATGCTTTTCAAAGTCAGTACTCTGAGCAAATATTCCATCAACCTGTTAGCACTTTAGCTGAGTCATTTAGAGTCAGTTTAGAGCAAAAAGCCTTATACTTGAGATAGAATTATACTTGTGCTCAATTTTTCACCCAAAAATAAAACTTCTGATATCATTTTCTCACCCTCATGTCGTTACAAACCTGTATGAGTTCAGTGGAACACGAAAGAAGATATTTTGAGAAATGTGCATTTTTTGTCTATACAATGAAAGTCAATGGGGTCCAATGTTGTTTTGGACCCCATAGACTTTCTTTGCAGTCATGACTTGGCAAAAGCCTATATAGAGAAATTGACTCCATGTTTATTTTTTTTTTATGTTTATTTTATTTTTGTGGAACAAAAAAGAAGGTATTGTAAATAATGTCTCAATGTATTCATTTCCATACAATGAAAGTCACTAGGGTCCAAAATAAATTTGTAGTCATCAAGTCATGACTTAGTGTGTACCAATAGAGAAATTGACTTGCCAAACAATAATTCCCATTTTCCTTCCTTTATTTTATTGTTGAACACAAAAGAAGATATTTTGAAGAACCTCTCAGTGTATTTTTTTCTCTACAATGAAAGTTAATGTGGTCCAGGGTTGTTTTTGGACCCCATTGACTTTCCTTGTAGTCATGACTTGGTGTGTGCCTAGAGAAACTGACTGTCAAAAATTTAAGTAATTCTTAATTCCATGTTTATTATTTTTTATTTTATTATATTTATTTATTTTCTTTAATTTTTATTTTTTTTATTTGGAACACTTTTTTTTCTTTCGTACAATGAAAGTCAATGGGGTCCAATGTTGTTTGGGACCACATTAACTTTATTTGTTGAATAAAAAGTTCTTCCAAAATATATATATATATAAACCAAAAATTATTATTTTTTTTTTATATTTTTGATATATTTTTAATAGTGGGTGCAGGACATTATAGTTCATTTATGTAAGTGAGGATAGCAAAATAAAGGAAACTGTGACATATTATACCCAAATATTCTTCATACAGTGGACTACCAGTAAAATTGGTAAAAAATTTGGAACCAAAAATTATTCAGACACTTTGACCTGACCATGTTTTGCTTAAGTGTTATCTGACATAATTAAGATAATTTTTTTATGACACAGTTTAACTCTGAGATCTTGTCATATTTATTAATATTAACATTTTTAAAACTAGGAATAAACTGTAATAATGAATGAAATGTTCAAGGTGTCTGAATAAATTTTGGTTTGACTGTATATATACACAGTCAAACCAAAATTTATTCAGACACCTTGAACATCTTGAACATTTCATATATATATTTTATACAGTATTGGAACAACATGAGGGTGAATAAATGATGACGGAATGTTCATTTTTGGGTAAACTGTCCCTTTAATGTAAATACCGGATAATACAAAAGCATGTTACATTAAAAACCAATGCCCAGTTCAAAGATTACACCTTTCAAACATCAGAACGAAAGATCTGAATGAAGCGGACGTCGTAAAACATAACGTAACACCAAAACAAACAATGCATCAACATGAAAACAGGAAAACAAACAGAGATGTACAAAGGCTTAATTGTGCACACCAGGGAGCCGTTTGGACTGGTTAAAGCCTCTATTTAAAGCCCCGTCACCTTTAGGGATTTCACTGGAAACATACGCCACCACAGGAAGACCCCAGGGGCAACGGAGACACCCCCCCCTCCACCCCTTTGCCCATCTCCCCTTTACAAAGGAGAGGCACCCTACCTTGACACCTGTCAACACATTAGGTGTCAAATAAACTACCTTTCAACCTGGGCCAGCAGGTAGGCAACTGAAAGACCTCACTTGACAGCATGGATCAGTGTTCTTAAGTCCTTGGGCACAATACTAATGGGGTCTGTGTGATCTGTTGCCTCAAACTTTACTAAAAAAAATTAAGTCCAACTTGAGACAGTATGTGTGTAATTGGTGACTATTGAAGTTTTATTGATATTTATCGGTTTGTGTCACTTTCTCAGTATTAGTATTTTAGAAGTGTTGCAGTGAATCTTCCAGCTGTCAGGATTGCAGCTGTAGGACAATAAATCTTTTTTTATGGCTACTTAGGTGGTAATTTATCTTTGGAAATTCTAAAGGTGTCTGGTCTGGATCAGATAAAGCCACTCTGATGTCCCTCCACCCCTCCTTCAGGCCAGTGTGGCAGAGATTCACTACAGGAATGAATTGAGAAAGTAATTATATATTTAGCACACTCTCTATTGTAGAGGAGACCGGGGCTAGTTGTCACATGGAGAGCTGTAAGGTTTTGCATCATAAGTTCAGTTACACAAATGTGTGTTTTCTCTAGCAGTGGTTTTGTAGGTTGGTGTCAAACCCCCAATTCAAAACCCCATTTAAAATTTAGAATATTTTTGTGGACAGTAAAGTTAATTCAGGCGAGAATTGAACTTAGACTTTAGCTGATTTTAAAGTCCCCCTGTAGTCAATCATTTTATCCCTTAAAACTCATCTTCAATCACCAAAAACATATTTAAACATTTTTTCTATTAAAAAAAAAATTCTTTCATGCCTTAAAAAAGCTTGAATGTAACTCTACACCCTCGCCTCATTTAATATACGCAGATCAATGAATATGCAAATTAGCCCCACCTCCACTCGCTCGCGCCAGCTCAGAGATCCACTCGGTCAACTTACTGAGGTAAACGCTGCACAATGGTATCGCTCTTTACAACGTCAGACACATGACGGTAATTGGCTTCTCTCGAGACTCTACTGCTAGTTCACTGTTAATGATATGCTAAAGCCTGCCGGCACGTTGACGTGATTGGTTACAAGGTAGTTTGTGACGTCACAAACACCAGCGATTTCAAACCGCGGGTTTGAGTCTTTTTTTCACTGCAGTTTTAAACAGAAAATACTCAGCAATGGTGTTGACATGAATTTGCACATAGTTTGTCTTAAAGCATATTAAAAAAACACCACATAGATGTATAAACAACATTAAAAAAAATCATTTTCACCACAGGGGGTCTTAAAACAGGACAAGGGTATTATTCATAATTATAAGGTCAGGGCAAGTTGTCACATGTTTTAATTGTTATATTGTAATAACAATAACAAAATGGTATATGTTATTTTTGTTACCTTTTACATTTGGTTGTTTCATAATTTTTGTTTCATAAATATTTGACAAACAATATTTATTTTATTTTATTTTATTTTTGTGGACCACAAAGATTGTCATTATTCACTATTTTTCCCCCCATACAATTAAAGTCAGTGGGGTCCAATGTTGTTTTGTAATAAAAATCCATTAAAAAATACTTGTATATATTATTTTTGTGTTACCATATACATTTTTGTTGTTTAATAATTTTTATATATAATCTGTTTAACTTACTCCACTGTTGGATCAATGTGTGTAAACTGAACTTTTGAATATATATATATATATATAGTTTTATTTTTATTTTTTTTAAAGAAAAAATAGACTGACAATGAGCAACATAGCAACAAGTTTCCTGTCTCACCTGAATATAATGACAAGTTAGCATGTGAACATACAATGAAAGTACCTGATGGGAAGTGATTTTACATTAAAGCAAGTCTGGCTCCAGCATGGTCTGCAATCATTGTATTAGTCACAGAGGCGGTCGAGAGTATTACTGAAATTTTCAGTTGAAAGTTGTCTATCATGGTCGTTAACCACTACCAAATGAAGTGCTGAAACATGACACTTCAGAAAGCACTTTGGTTGTATTTTTTTCCTTTAACAAGAGTTTGAACCACTAATATTTAGATGTTCTGTCTGTACCACTGTTACCAACATCTATAAGTTTGACAGAGTAGTTATGCCAGTTGATTTGACTGCAGCAGAATCCCTTTTGCGTCACTGGAGTGTTTTTAGAAACACGCAGTGCAGATGGTAACATGCTAGTTGTCAGTCACCTATCAGGAGGAAACAAAAACATACCGTGTCATAAACACTGACAAAGAGCATTTGTTTGATGTTGGACGTGTCCCAAAGCAAATAAAAAACATGGATGAATCAAAGATATTGACATGCAGAATGTCATGTAACTGCTAATGGATACAGCGAGTTTCATAAACCCAAGATTCATCTCTTACACAGCATGAGGAATGATTTTTTTTTGTTTCTGTAGGACGACTTGGCAGTCATAGCATACAGAAGGTACAACAGGTTTATGACGTGTTGCAAATCTGGAAGAACATCTTAGAGATATCAGAGCTCAGTAGTCTTATGTGGTGTCTGTCTTTTTTTAAATATTGACATGTTCAGTCAGGCAATTTGTATGCCATCATCTCTCAATGAATGGGAAAATTCTCCAACTTTGCTTCCTCTCTAATGACCTATAAGCATGTCAAGACTTCAGACGTTTGAAAGACAGTGTCTCTGTGTGCTCGGTACAGGCTGACAAGATCAAATATCTCTTAATGCTTGTAATTCACTGTAAATCACAGTGACAAATGACTATTACTGAAATCCTCCCATGGATTTTGGGAAATGTGAAAACTCACCATGCCAAGGGGAGCTGAGTCACTTTAAAATAAATACAAGTAAATGTACAGTTTATGTTGACGGTGTCTCAAGTCCAAACTTGAATTATGTAACCCTTCATCAGCAAAGGACTGTTTACTCAGTACTGTTTGAATTAAAAACTCCTCAATGTCAGGTGCTTCAATGCCTGTCAGAGTTTTGTCACCTGAGACAGAGTCTGTCTCGTCTTGCTGGAGGCCTAATCATTTTGCTCTAGACTGCTCATTTGTCAGATTAGTTTAAATAAAATCCTGCGCGGTTGAGTAATTTTCATGCCACATTCTCAAGTATGTTCCAGAAATGTGTTTTTTCAGATGTCAATTTCACACGTTAATAATAAACAGAAAAGTTCTTATATAATTGCTAGTGATGTAAAACACAAATGTTAATAGCATAATATGATTGATTAGGGTTGGGAACCCAGAACTGGTTCTTACTTTAAAGTCATCATGAAATCAAAATGGAAAACTCTTGTTTTTTAAAGGGATTGGTTGATTATGATTTCACTTTTTTAACATTAGTTAGTGTGTAATGTTGCTGTTTGAGCATAAACAACATCTGCAAAGTTACGACGCTTCAAAGTTCAATGCAAAGGGAGATATTTTCTTTTAAAGAAATCGCTTTTTAAGGACTACAACAAACAGCTAGTAGGGACTACAACAAGCTTCTTCCTGGGTTATTGACATCACTAACCCTAAAATTTACATAAACCCCACCCCTGAGAACACACAACAAAGGGGGTGAGGCCATGTTGGGCTGCTTTAGAGAAGAGGAAGAGTTGTTGTAGTAGAGTGTTGTTGCCATGCTGTCATTTTACGCCGGACTGCTTCACAAATGAGGGTCAATTCAATGCTGGATTTGCACAAAAGATTAACATGACGGCACATGCTAGTCGATGAGTTGAATCAACTCCACAGCAACTACATGCATTTATCCACTAACCATTCAGAAACGTCCAGTTTCATTCTAAAAGTTGTAACTTCTTCCTGAGTCTCTCCATCAGTGTCGACTCCGGTTTGAACAATGTAAGGCTGAACACCGTTACTGACAATCCTCATTTTGGCTGCTTGAGATTCTCCAGCTTTGTTGTTGTTGAGCAACTGAAGTGTGAGCTGTTAAAGCTCCGCCTTCTTTTGGAAAGGGGGCCGGGAGCAGCAGTTCATTTGCATTTAAAGGGACACACACAAAAACTGTGTTTTTTTGCTCACACCCAAATAGGGCAAATTTGACAAGCTATAATAAATGATCTGTGGGGTATTTTGAGCTGAAACTTCACAGACACATTTTGGGGACGCCAGTGATTTATATTACATCTTGTAAAAGGGGCATTATTGGTCACCTTTAAAGAAATATTGCAGTATTTATTATAAATGATTTATCTATGCATATCATTATTTTTTTTAATTCATGTGCCCTCATACTCTTTAATCTAAATTTCTTCCCCTCCCTCTTGCAGTGACATCTCTTTTCTTCTCTGTTGATGTGTTTTCCAGGGCAACCTGTCACTCACATAACATCACAGCAATAGCAACCCACAGCCATCAAATCAATTCCTTATGGACAAAATCAAGTCCCGCCCAACAATTTTTCTTGTACGAGGAGCCGCTTTACTTGTCACAATAGGGAACAAAAGTCTATCGCAACTTCCTTTTTATGCTGACTTTAAATTATTATTATTACTGTTTTAAATACAGGAAACAAAAGACAAAAAAAAAAAAAGACTTTTGGTTGGGTTGGCAATTCTCGCATGTGCATTCTTCCGTTAAATGCAAAAGAAATACAATACCTACTAAAATGCTCTGGCAGTGTTTCACTTGTTCAGCAAACACCGCTACTGAATTTACAGGGTGAAACAGTAGAATAAAGACAAGAAATATTAATGAATGAAATACAGTATGTTACCTCATTTTTTGTTTGTTTAGTATTGTTATATAATATTTAAAGGGTTAGTTCACCCAAAAATTAAAATAATGTCATTTATTACTCACCCTCATACCGTTCCACACCCGTAAGACCTTCGTTAATCTTCGGAATACAAATTGAGATATTTTTGTTTAAATCCGATGGCTCCATGAGGCCTACATAGGGAGCAATGACATTTCCTCTCTCAAGATCCATTAATGTACTAAAAACATATTTAAATCAGTTCATGTGAGTACAGTGGTTCAATATTAATATTATAAAGTGACGAGAATATTTTTGGTGCGCCAAAAAAAACAAAATAACGAATTATTTAGTGATGGCCGATTTCAAAACACTGCTTCAGTAAGCTTCGGAGCGTTATGAATCAGCGCGTCGAATCAGCGGTTCGGAGCGCCAAAGTCACGTGATTTCAGCAGTTTGGCGGTTTGACACGCGATCCTAATCATGATTCGACACACTGATTCATAACACTCCGAATCTTCCTGAAGCAGTGTTTTGAAATCGGCCATCACTAAATAAGTCGTTATTTTGTTTTTTTTTGGCGCACCGTTTGCGAGAATTGTTTTAAATTTATTTACTGCAATTATCTAATTGGCAATGGAATTACATATTGTTTTCCAAATATTTTATGTCACGATGAAACAGAAGTAGCAACAGATCTTTTCTTCCATATTGTGATATACATCCGAGTAATTCAGATTATCGAGAAAAAAAAAAAAAAAATGCAGAGATAGGATTTGGTGCTAAGCATCGGTTGCTGATTGGATGAAGGCAGATCTGAATGTGATCTTGCAGTCAATTGTAAGAAAGTGAGTTTAAATCCAATAAATCCAATCACAAGGTCTAAAATGTAAAAAAAAAAAAAAAAAAAAATTAAAGGCATGCATGGATGAATAGTTCACAATAAGATCAATAACATGCGTTTAGAAAATATATAGGTTGAATTTTCATTTCATGACGAAACTCAACTTGGGTTTTTTTTTTAACAGCAATTTTCTTTTTTTCTTGCTGAATCTGAAGTTACTCATCTATTATTTTTAGACAGGAGATGGGTGAGCCCAGACATATGGGTTTATAGACTATAATTGTTCAATGTATAATTAGACTTGAAAGAATCATTCAATCTGCGCCTGCAGGGACATTGATGAGAAATTAATGGAATGTGAGGTCTCTCACACAAAGAATAGAGTTAGTGCCGTGCCTTGTTTGAAAGACAATGTAAATAAAACTGGTATCTGTCACAACAGATAGACAGCAAATTATTAGGAAACAAAGGCCTTGGCCAGACACCAAACTTTTATATTAGAAGTTTAAGACACACCTTTCAGTATCACAGACAGAAAGTAAAAAATGACATGAAACAATTCCAGAAATCACAACAATGTTTTTCGGATGCAACATGCAATAGTAAAAGGTGACATGCTGCTAAACATCATTTAGTGTCAGAGCAATTGTTAATGTCATTTGTCTTCGGTAACAAACCACAACGCGAGTGACTAATAAGGCTTCAATTTGTGGTTGCTTCTCTGGTCATGCTGGAAACAGTGGCTGCAAGACAAAACTCTCCCCAAACAGCCACACAAGAAAACGGTTGAGGGATTAAGGCATTAAGCATGTGAAAACTGACGCTGCCTTAAATGAAAGCGTTTCTGTCATCTCCCTTGACAAGAGTACACATCAACATCCATTGTGGGGCTCACAGAGAAACGATTCCTCCCTTGTTTTAAAAGCACTATATATAAGTTAATGCACACTAAACAAAAAGAGAGCTAGTGTGAAAATCAAACGTACGAATATTGTGAAGTTGCTAACAGGGGGAAGGGGGGGTTGAGTCAAAGTAAAGCCTTTGGCCGTTGGAGGTGAAGAAATGTTAATCCTGAATTAAACGATCTGGCACTTTACAAAATACGAGACAATTACACGGATAATTATACCAAGCCTTCACACAGTGCCCGTGGGTCACAATTAGCATAATGCAGGCTTCACACAAGGAGCACTCGAGCGTCTCCAGGTGTGCCTGTTACAGTGCACAGACCTACTGGGGAGGTGAGGAGTGTGTGTGTGTGTGTGTGTGTGTGTGTGTACAGGTGTGAGAGTGTGTGCGTGTTCATGGGGGGGGGAGATGCATAAATACATATTTGCAGCAAGAAAGACGACTGCCTTTGTGAATTTGATCATCTGTCTTGATCATTATTAAAGTCATCAGAGAATCAAAATGGACCAAAAAGTTCTTGTTCTTATTGTGCACGCTTCATGAGTACATGTTATTCCAAACATATAAATAAAGATGATTAGTCACACTTTAGATTAGGGTCCAATTCTCAGTTTAACTGACTTTTGCCTCAGTAAACTCCTAATTACTGCTTATTAATAGTTAGTAAGGTAGTTGTTAAAGGGTTAGTTCACCAAAAAATGAAAATTCAGTCAATAATTACTCATCCTCATGTCGTTCCACACCCGTAAGACTGTTGTTCATCTTCGTAACCCGAATGAAGATCTTTTTGATAAAATCTTAGAGATTTCTGTCCCTCCATAGACTGCCTTTGATGCTTCAAAAAGTTCATAAAGAGATCATAAAACTAATATGAATTGAGTGGTTTACTTCAAATTTCCTTTTAATCACATGTAAACATTGATCAGCGAACATAAACAGAAGCTCAACCGAACTTGTTTGACCCGCGAGAACAAACCTCTTGCGAAAGCTCAAACTTTTTGAAGCATCAAAGTTTCAAAGTCTATGGAGGGACAGAAAGCTTTTTGGGTGAACTAACCCTTTAAGATTAGGTATTGGGTAGGATTTAGTGATGTAGAATATGGTCATGCTGAATAAGGCATTAATATGTGCTTTATAAGTACTAATAATATCCTAGTAATATGTATGCTAATAATCAACTAGTTAATAGTGAGAATTGGACCCTAAACTAAAGTGTTACCAGATGATTTTATCAAAAAATATTTTTGGTCACACTTTAGATTAGGGTCCAATTCTCACTGTTAACTAACTATTAACTATGACTTTTGCCTGAATAAACTCCTAATAAGTGCTTATTAATGGTTAGTAAGGTAGTTGTTAAGTTTAGGCATTGGATTAAGGGATGTAGAATATGATCATGCAGAATAAGACATTAATATGTGCTTTATAAGTACTAATAAACAGCCAATATATAGCAACTAGATAATAGTGAGAATTGGACCTTAAACTAAAGTGCTACCATATTTTTTTAAATGTAATTACTTGCCGGGAAGAAATTGTTAACACTTTATTTTAGGGTCTTATAACTAGTTGCTTATTAGCATGCATATTACTATAATATTGGCTGTTTATTAGTACTTATTAAGCACATATTAATGCGTTATTCTGCATGACTTTATTCTACATTTTTAATCCTACCCAATACCTAAACTTAACAACTACCTTACTAACTATTAATAAGCAGTAAATTAGGAGTTTATTGAGGCAAAAGTCATAGTTTTAGTGAATATGTGTTCCCTATACTAAATTGTTACCGAAATTTTCCTTTTCCATTGATGTCACATAGACCATGTGGGCTGATTGATAATGTTAACAAATATGCTAATTTAGGCACTGTTTCAATTCCCGATGGATAAAACCAAGTCCCAACCTGCATGTTTTCTCGTTTAATATCCTGTCGCACTACATCACAATGCAGAGGTAAATTAGTTTCCGAACTGCAATTCACGTTGACTTCAATCATTTCTAAATTTTACTTCACAAGTAAGCATAACACACTGATTATTTTTAGCCGGGTCAGGAGGATTATTTGGTGTATTCAATTAGAGCTCCATATACAATTTCCACCAGGAAACCGATTAGTCTTTTGGGACACATTTGAATTCATTTCTGTGCTAAAACATCATTTGAATTATCTTTAGATAATCTAAACATACTAATTATGTAATATTTTAGTTCACTATTTTAACTGCCACACAGCTGTACCAGTGAGTTTCTAAACGGTGTTTAATTGTATGATTCCTCTAATAGGGGCCTTGGAGGCAGATCTTATGACATCTTTCGTACTGGATGTTTTAGCCACCTCAGGACGGCCATCTGTACAGCCAGCTTGGCTTCTCTCATTAGATCACCATTATCTATTGCAGACGACATGTTCACAGCCAAAACATCTGTCTTTACTGTACACCGTGTTTGTTGGGGAACTATAATCCAAGCTGGTCTGTAGACACAAATAGAGCAAATTCACTAAAATAGGCAAAGTTATTTAGTGTTGTATCATTAATAGTTCAGCCAAAAAGCATTATTTACTCACTCTTATGAGTTTTGTTCTTCTGTGGAACACAAAAGATGATATTTTGAAGAATGTTGATAACCAAACAGCTTGGTGACCATTGACTTTCATTGTATGGACCAAAAAAATAAGCAACAAAAGTTTAAATAAAGTCAGCAAACAGTAAAATAATAATCCTATAACAGTACCTGTATAATTTATTCATTCTGCAATGCATGCTGGGAACATATTGTTCAATATGAAATTCTTTGTTCAGACGAGTGTCTGACTAGTTGGGACAACACTTGAGGGAATTCGTTTGGTTTTATGTAGTTTGAAATATTCACATTTCTTAATATTTGTGACTCAAAGGGTTTTGAAAAAGAAAGAAAGTCATACAGGTTTGGAACAACATAAAGGTGAGTGTTCACCTGTCCTGGTAAATCGTACCCATGGTTTAAACATAAAGAAGATCATTTCGTCATATCAACCCACATAACTTTATCTGATTGCTGTGGTGTTACACAGTTGACCCTTCAGTGATTTAAGGTTGTAATTTAAGTACTGTGAAGTCATTGGTCCATCTGACTGCGTGTCATTATGGACTCTCTGGCTCCAGTCCAGGCCCTGAGGGCTGCTGTCACGGACATCATCAGGACTTCCTCTTCTTGAGCAGCAGGGCCCCCTGCCAACACTAGAGCCACAACAGGGGGGTTAAACCTACTAAAGACTCCTCAGCCTGTCAGGTTTGAGCTTATAGACTCCTTTGACTTGACATTCTTCAACCCCACAATCCAGAGCCTTAACCACCATAGGCAAGTCCCCCTCAATAATTGGAAGTGGCCAAATTGTCCCCCCCAATATTTGATATTTCTTAATCCATTACGCACCACTCTGTATGTTGTAAGGATGACAGACAGTTTAAAAAGTTACATTTTTAGGTTGGTCTCTAATAGCACTCGTCAATGTCAAAATGATGGCCAATCAGATCAAAGAAGGCGGGGCTTATTATTCACTGGAGACGAGTGTGAATTCAAATGTGACGCTTGTGGTAAGATATAAGTAGCTAAACATTTTATATTTGACAACTGTTTTAGGATTGATCATTTAAATGTTGTCACTCATAAAGGCAGGAACACACCAAGCCGACGGGCAGCTTTTGTTCTTCGGCCGACTAAGTTTTCTCAGTGTGTTCCGCACTGTCGGCTGAAGTTGGTCCTCGTTGCCTTTTTTTCGGCCGATTCGATATGTTGAATCGGCGTCGGAGCTCGTCGGGCTATCTGATTGGCTGTTCAGCTACTGCCACCTGCTGGTACGGAAAGGCATTTCATCTTACGTAGTCGCAGAACGGACGTGCTACTTGGCCGTCGGCTGTCGGGTTTGGTGTGTCAGGGCAACTTTGGACCCAGACGCTGAGCCAACCCCTCAGTCTGCTTTCGTCGCCACTAGTTCATCGGCGTCGGCTTGTTGTGTTCCTGCCTTAACTGAATGTGACGAGACAAGAGACCAGGGTTGCCAGGTTTTCACAACAAAACCCACCCATTAGCTGCTCAAAACTAGCCCAAAAACTAGCCCAATCTTTTCAGGGGGGGTTCCTCAGTAAAAAATTGCGTTCCGGGGGATAAAATTCGCGTTTTTGGCGGGGTTCAGGGGTTAAATATCATGTTATTTGGGGTCGCGTCAACCCGCGGACATGAAAAACAACCCACAGCAACAGTGTTAAAGTAGCCCAATTCTGCAGGAAAACCTCGGACTTGGCAACACTGCAAGAGAAGTTTTGTTACATTTCTGACATACAAGCAAGAATTAATGTGTGCATATTTTCAAATAAAATATTATTTGCCAAGAGTTTAAATGGACTACTTCACAACTATAGGCTATTATTAGACCTAGAACTTCTTTTATCGTTCTTATTTCTTCTTTATTCCCTTAAAACCCTTTTAATCCTTTAATTATTTAATTCATTTAAATAAAAATACCCCCCACACACCAACCCCCCCAATGTTCAAGACATGGTTACGGCCTTGTCGCAATTATTATAAATGTTTAAACTGACTCCATAGGACATTTTCTGTGCGTTGCCAAAGCAATCATGCTAATAAATCAATCGCCTCTGCTGCAATCTTAAGCACAATTCATTTCCATTGTATTTACGACTCTTCAGTCAAGTAATTATGTAGAAAAAAAAAAATTGTAGAGGCGCACATTGACAACACATTGACATAACCGCAAATAAAAATGAGGCAGAACATTCTCTCTGCTGTATTTCTGTGGACAATAAACAATAGCAGCTCGCATTTGTCTCACCAAACTGCCAGGCGTAATGGTGCGCCTCCCCGCTGTAATTTATGCGGGTCTGAAAGCCGTTCCAGCGTGGATCAGGCCTTCTGCTGGTTTCACTCATCCTGGTGCCCAGACCTGCTCTCTTGTTCTTCCAAACAACTGTGACTGTTTTAATTCTGCTCACTGATTAGCCCGAATCAATTAAAATCGCCATGCTGGGCCCAACAGCAGCACAGCATGGGGCACTTAGAAACACATTCATCAGACCCGGCCTCTTAATCATGCTTTAATTACAGCGCGGCTCTAGAGAGATGAAGGGCTACATTAGTGCAGCGCTGCTTGTTCCTGCTATGCGAACGGTGAAGTTGCTTCACTTGAGCAAAATGGCTCAATTCTGATGGCTAATCATAATTTTTCAGACAGGTAATAAAGTTTCAAGTAGAAGCCATTATATGAAACAACCTGACATTTTGCCAAAATGCTACTTTGAATGTTGATTTTTAAACACGTACAGCTTTTACTAAACACAATCAACTTTGTCTGACTAAACATGATAGTTATTTAAGAAATTCACAATTGGTTTCAGATTCAGAACATCAAAAGCTGTGTTGCGTCATGAATACAATACACTTTGTTTTCCCTCCTGACAGAGATGGATCTAATGCTAAACATTTATATGGGGTATCACTGAAGAGCGGTGGAGGATAACGTTATTTTGAAGGCAAATCAATAATTGAGGTTTGTCAATTAAAGCTGCTTTTACTCTAATCCTCCCCTTATTGTGGAAAGACTCAGGCATAAAGGGGAAAAAAGTGAATCGCTTTAATGCCATCTAATGACGTTACCTCCAAAATAGCCCCATACTGCTGGGAACAAGCTAATCCATGCCTGGTCCTTTTCTAGTGGTCGTTTTCAAACTAGCCGCCACTCCTCCCACTCCTAAACCTCTCATGGAGAGCGAATACAATAGACACCTGCAGGAGCCGCCGTCATCCCAGGTTCCCAAAACAACTCCCTCATTACGAGCGGCAGGACTGGAGCTCACTGTATTATCACGAGTGATTAGTGCAGCGCAAACGATCACTTCCTAGGCTTCAGCTCTGCGGTGAGTAGGCATTCCAGCGTTTGCGTGGCCTTTCATCTGGTCATCACTTTCATGGCATGTGGTGTGATATGAAAACATGCCTGCCCTGAAAGACCAGTTAAAGGTGCACTTAGTATGTATTGTGTATCGCATGTATCATCCTTGTTTTAACACGTAAATAAATGAATGGTACTTTTCAAAACTATTTTAAAATAATATACACTCATGAGATGAAGAATCCAGTCTAAGTAGCTTAATAAAAGCTTTGTTTAATATGGTTCGGGTCACCTCATGGAAGTTTTGTTATTGTTTATTAAAACTAAAACTGTGACAAATTATTTTCAGTAATTTTCAGTTTGCTGCTTACCTCAAGAATAGGACTTTTTCTGTAAATTTAGGGATGTTTTCCTCATCATCTGCGCCTGTATTGTGTGGTGTGCCCCAGGGATCCGTTTTGGGACCTTTATTATTTTCCCTCTATATGCTCCCCTTGGCCCACAATTTTCAGAAATACTACATTTCATATCACTGTTATGCAGATGATTCTCAGTTTTACCTTCCAGTAAGGCTTGACACCACTGTTTCATTCGATGTGGTATTGAAATGGGTAAATGATATCAAGAGGAGGATGACAAATAATTTTCTGCAGCTAATTGAGGATAAAACAGGTGAAGCTTTCTTCATTTAAGATCTATTGCAAAGTTGAAGAATCTTCTTTCAAGAAATGATTTAGAAGTTGTGATTCATGCACTAGATTAGATTATTGCAACTCTATTCTGGTCTTCCTCAAGCTTCATTATCATGATTGCAAGTTGTTCAAAATGCGGCCGCAAGACTCTTGACTGGGTCTAAAAAGAGGGACCATATGTTAGCATCCCTTCACTGGCTTACAATTAAATTCAGAGTTGATTTTAAAATCCTTATGTTTGTTTATAAGGCGTTGTCTGGCTGTGCACCAAGGTATATAAGTGATGTTCTTGTGCCATACTGTCCAGCCAGGGCACTTAGATCTTCTAATCACTTGCTCTTAACTGTGCCACGGTGTCGCTACAAATCAAAGGGTGATCGGGCCTTGTCTGTGGCTGGGCCCAAGCTTTGGAATGGTCTCCCCTATCATGTGAGGTCTGCATTGGACATTTTTAAATCTACTCCTAAATCATATTTTTATTCTTTTGCTTTTGGGAACATGTAATTGTTGTTTTTATTATGTAGACCTGCTTTGTACTCGGTACAGCACTTTGGATCAATCTATGTTGTCTTTAAATGTGTTTTATAAATAAATTTTGTCGTTGTTGTTGTAGTAATTGAGTTGAAGTATAAATATTTTATGAAAATTTTAAGTTTAAATGTAAATTAGAAATGCTGTCTTGGCAAGAAATTGAATTTCTAGTTGGCTGATAGGTCTTTTACATGCAATCTGCAAGCAATCACATCATTACTGCATGGCACAAGCTGATTGGCCTCTGCTGATCAAGCAGCCAATGAGATTGCTTGCTCAACATTTAAATAGTCTTCAGTTTTTGCTATAAGCCAGTCCTGCATTGCGCTATCAGAGTTCCTCTGAAACCCTCCACCTCCCCAGCTCCACCTGCCTAGATCTGATACTGGATTTACATATGTTTATCTATGCAGCAGCATGTCTTACATGCTCATAGCAGCATGTCTGTGAATCTATTAGCAGTAGCAAGTCTCTATACTTGCTCTGCAGCAGCAATAATCAACAGCAGTTTAGCAGATCTAGTCCGCCAAGAGCAAATACTTTAACATTGCCATATACAATAACATGCTAAAACGCACAAAAGCATATAACAAAATTAGTAAAACTTAAATGAAAACTGAAAATATAAAAATAACAGCTAATTCAAAATATGAACGAGGGCCGACATGTTGAGATCACATGACCAGACAAATACGACTAACTAAATAAATCTCCCTGTTATTGGACACTATTGCTCACTGAATAAATTAATCATGGCTGACTGCTAATAGCTCATTACTTTATTTAAAATTTTTCTCATTTAAAACCTACCCAGAGGATCAGTTTGTGAGCGTCCAATCCAATCCAATTCAATTCATGCCTCCTATTGCCACAGGCCTCTTTAGCTCTCAACCATTCAGGACCTGAAAAGAACACAGATTAAAGCTTTCCTTTAGTTGTCCCTAAATAAGCCTGTCCTCCTCTGAAAGCCCCAGGGCTTTGATGATTCACTTTTGTGACAGGTGGAATGGACATAAAGGATTCAGGAAATGAAGATATTTAAGAAGATATTCTTAGACTTTTCTCTCTTTTATTGCATCGAAAGCTGAAACAGATTGGGAGTTAATTGGTCACATGAATTTATGCCTGAGAAAATATTTACTTCAAGTCATATGTTGGCAGTTCACTTTGTGTGACATTTAGTGTGAGATCTATGCTTCTCCAAATACTTTCAGCGGATTCACACACACAGAACGTCCAATCACAGTCCATATCCCACCACTTTTGGGAGTTGTCTGGAGAGAGTTATTTCAGAGTGTCGGCGGTGGAGGTAGAGCATCCCTGTGTGCCAAGAAAAGCCCTCGCAAGGGAAGAGCGGAGGACAGATGGCCCTTCCATTTGAAAACAGTGTTTGGTGTGCTGCAAGAGACTCTGGAGAGAGTTTGGACTTTTCAGCAAGTTAAGAGTCACAGAAAGCAGATGCTTCTGCATATGGTTTTCTTCAAATGATTCATTGCATTCGTAGGATTAATGCCCTAAAAGTTATTAGGATTTATTTACTTGGTTAGTTCTTCCATATCTAGGGTTCCTTTGTGTTTATCAAGCATGAATCAGATCACTAGTTAGTTAATTATATAGTTAGTAAGCTAAATTTGCTCTGTTTTGATCCTTATATCAGAGTCCTTTTGTTTTTATGAACAATAAGCATTATTTTTTTATTTAGTTGGTTAGTTTTCCCCTTTTCTACACTTTTTTGAGGGTCCTGTGTTTATCGAGCAAACTAGTTAGTTAGTTTCCCTCTGTTTTGACCCTTCTGTCAAGGCCTACATATGTTTTATTTGTTTTTAGAGTTAGTTAGTTAGTTAGCTAGTCTTCCCTCTGTTTCCACCCTTAGGATCCGTATGTGTTTAAGAAGCATAAAGATCAGATCACTTTGATCTGGAGTGGCAGATAATAAACAATACAACAAGTCAGAGACAAAGAGCACAATATCAGAGACAAGCAGGTAATGAATATGGCATTTAGTCCAGAGGAAGTGGGCGTCCCTCATCAAGTGGGCAAACTCTCATTAGAGGTAAATCCTTGACAGATTTCACAAAGCACCCTTTTGAAGTCTTGGCTCACTCAGATACTGCCATTCAGTCTTCAGTTCTAAAGCTCCTCAGAGAGAGCGAAAAACCCCACATGAAACCATTTCAACACTAAATCTGAATCTCAGCCGGAAAAAGAAATTAGTTTAATTTAGGGCCATCCTTACTCGCTCGTAATGTTAAAAGAAAAAAAATGTCTTTTGTGTGTGCGCTTATAGTTTATTAACACCGAGAGAGACAGAAAACACATGCACATCTACAAAATAGATAGTCATTAGGCAAATATTAACATGGCTGCTCTGAGCAGGAGTGCGGAAAGTTGCACGCTTGGTAAAAATACCTTCCTCTCCCTGGCAGAGGTGCCAAGCCCCGAGGCAGAAGGGGCGTGGAGTTTGGTGGAGCTTGCCGGCACCTCGGAAAGCCCAGAGCAAACAATCTGTCGTGACAACAAGATGGTACCTTCATTATCGGCTTCATCGCCCCACACCTTCTCCTCATCAGCAGAACGGGCTGACAGCTGAGGTGCCAAAGCTAGGCGGGCACTGCTGCTCGGCACTCTGGGAAAGGGACCGTTCCTGGTGTGCCTGGTGTCCCAGTTGCTGCAGATCGCACATGCGTACGCAAAAACGCACATGCAAAGATATCGCGCTCATACGCACATACACAAACAGACCAGCATGTACACAGCTACAGATACTGTTATTCCAAAAACAAAGAATAATCCTATTTAATCACCAAGCTCATTTGATACGGACACAGCCAAGGAGCAAAAACACTGAGCAAAAACATTCATTTGCATTGTAGACTAAATATCATTCCCCCAAACAATTCCCAGAACGATAAAAATTTCAAAATGTTACTGCATAACAGTTTTTCTAGCATAAATCTGGACTAGTTTCAACCAAAACTGGCTTTAAGATATTAAGAAATATAAGATATATTATAATATAATATAAGATAGAAATTTAAGATATAAGAAAGCTATTTTAGTTATAAGTTGTGCTGCTTACAACATACACTCTAAAAGATGCTGGGTTAAAAACAACCCAAGTTGGGATAAAAATGGACAAACCCAGTGATTGGGTTGTTTTAACCCAGCAGTTGGGTTAAATGTTTGCCCAATGTGCTGATCAGTTTTATTTAACCCAGCTATTATTTAAAAAAAAATAGGTTGGAAATTAAAAATCAGATACATAATTACTAGAGGCAACAATAATAATCAAAAGGTGAATATTTATTAATAAGCAATTTAATAAATGTTTATTGTTTAATTATTACTCATTAAAATAATTTTTAATATTCATTTATTAAACATATTAATAAATGTTAATTTCCAACATATTTTGGGTTAATTTTAAGCACGTAATACAGTCATTTTTAAACAATAGTTGAGTTAAATAAAACTACCAGCAGGTTGGGCAAACATTTAACCCAACCACTGGGTTAAAACAACCCAATCGCTGTGTTTGTCCATTTTTAACCCAACTTGGGTGTTTTTAGAGTGTATATTTGGAAAATGAATGTTTTGAAAAAAATATGTTTTGCTGTATTGAAATGTACGGAAGCTTGTTTCCACCACGAAACAAAAAAAAGAAAAAGCAAAGATACTTTTTTTCCCCTCACCATTCTGACTTTTTTCTGATTTCTTGCTTTACTCCTCAGAATTACGAGGGAAAAAAGGCAGAATATAAATCGCATGAAATTTGATTTTTACAAATCCGTTTTGAGCCACATTACACAAACAGACCAGCATGTACATACAACTACGGATACTGTTATTCCAAAAACAATGAATAATCCCGTATAACCATCAAGCTCATTTGATATGGAGACGACTGGAAAGCAAAAACACAGGCATTAATTTGGATTGTAGACTAAACATCATTCCCTTATTTTATGTGTGGCACGCAACCTCTACCGTAAATTTAATTCCTGCCAATTTGTCTTTGTTGATAATTGGCTCGAGATGATAGGTTTGGCTGACGTTGAGGTGGAGCAGCGGAACTGCAGCGACAGTGTTTTGTTACGGCCGGGTAATAACTCCAGACTCTGTGATCTTTGAAAGGTTCCTCGGGTCTAAGTGTTCCTCGTTTCCTCAATGTTGAGTGTCAGGGGTGTGGGGTCTGAGCCGTACACTTCCCCTGGGGCGCTGCAGGTGTGTAAGCCGGACCGACAGCGCCATGAGAGTCCTGACATAAAGGAAGAGAAAATAAACAAAATACGACGCAAGAATGTCACATTAAAACGCTATGAAAGCCGGAACTGTCAGGCCCCTTTGAGAAGCGAGGGCCCTTTAAATCCGCATAGTGCTGATTCAGTGACTTCAGATGGAGGGATGCTTGAGGGAATATGTGTGAATCAGAAAGAATTCCCTTATGCATGGCATCCGGTGAGAGAGGGTTGGGCCTCCTTGACTAATGTGCTGATTTCACACAGCCCATATAACACCTTCACAACCGGCACCTGAACCCGTGTGAGTGTGAGTAATAAGAGAAAGTCAAAATCATTGTGTGAATATTGATTTTAAACCAGTTAAACCAATGATTTAGCTCTGATACAAACAGACGCCTCCTGACAGTCACGTTGTTTGTCGTTTGTGTATGTGCAAATGTGTGTGTGTGTGTGTGTGTGTTGTATCCTCACTGCCATAAAAACAGCTTGCGAAAGCAGCACGTGCACGAATGTTAATACACGCTGAGATGCATAAACAGGGCACATCGCATTGTGTTTGTCATCCAAGTCACATTCTCACACTGTAAGTTACCCATAAACCTCAGAGATATGTTGATAGGCCTGTCATCATCTTCGCACAATTTTCTTCGCAACTCCATGCAACCTAATTAGAGACCCAAATGTGCCATTGACAAATGCAGAACGTCTCGCAATATTTGAGTACATGAACAATAAATTACCATAAACAATACACTAATAAAACACATTAAATTATGCCATAATCTCAAGCTAATTATGTACAGTCAAAACTAAATAATCACATCAGCCTTTATGAATTTTGAAAAATAAATAAATTACTTCTATCCCAACTAACAAGGCAGCCATGCTAGGCTACTCACCGAACACAAACTGTAGTACAAGTCAGAGGGAAAGGCATAACAAATAGATAGATAGATAGATAGATAGAACGATAGATAAATAGACAGATGATAGATAAATAGATAGATAGATAGAACGATAGACAGATAGACACAGACAGACGATAGATAGATAGATAGATATAGATAGATAGACAGACAGACAGATAGACAGACAGACGAACGATAGATAGACAGACAGACAGACAGACAGACAGATAGACAGACAGACGAATGATAGATAGATAGACAGATAGACAGACAGACAGATAGATAGACAGACAGACGAACGATAGACACAGACAGACAGACGATAGATAGATAGATAGACAGACAGACAGACGTTAGAATGATAGAACGATAGATAGAACGATAGATAGACAGACAATAGACAGACAGATGATAGATAGATTGATAGACAGACAGACACAGACAGACAGACAGACAGACGAACGATAGATAGATAGATAGATGGACAGACGAATGATAGACAGAGACAGACGATAGACAGACAGACGAACGAACGACCGATAGGTAGATAGACAGACAGACAGACAGACAGATAGATGGATAGACAGACAGACAGATAGATAGACAGACAGACAGACAGACAGACAAAAGATAGACAGACAGACGATAGATAGACAGACGAACGAAGGATAGATAGACAGACAGACAGACACAGACGAACAAATGATAGATAGATAGACAGACAGACAGACGATAGACAGACAGACGAACGAACGATAGATAGACAGATGGACAGACAAATGATACACAGAGACAGACGATAGACAGACAGACGAACAAACGACCGATAGGTAGATAGACAGATAGATAGATAGACACAGACAGACAGACAAAAGATAGACAGACAGACAGACAGACAGACGATAGATAGACAGACGAACGAATGACCGATAGGTAGACAGACAGATAGATAGATAGATAGATAGACAGACAGACAAAAGATAGACAGACAGATAGATAGACAGACAGACAGACAAAAGATAGACAGACAGACGATAGGCAGACGAACGAAGGATAGATACAGACAGACAGACACAGACGAACAAACAATAGACAGACAGACAGACGATAGACAGACAGACGAACGAACGATAGATAGACAGACAGACACAGACAAACAAACGACAGACAGACAGACGATAGACTGACAGACAAACGAACGATAGACAGATAGACAGAGACACAGACGAACGAATGATAGACAGACGATAGACAGACAGACAGACGAACGAACGATAGACGACAGACAGACGATCGAACGAACGATAGATAGACAGATAGATAGATAGATATTATTATTTATATTATATTATTTTTATACATATTAACATAAAATATATGTATATAAAAACATAAAAATGTTATTAGAGGTGATTACAAGCGTGTATAATCATTTTTCAAACTGCAGAAAACGACTTCAGTATAAAAACTTTTATTTTTGACTGTAATTTTATGCGGGTCTAGGAAATAATAAACTTCTTGTGCTTATATAAAAAAAAAAACAATATAAAAAAAGATCAGTTTTATAAGAATCATGATATTGAAGCTAATCATCATTTTAACTTCTCAAAGTAAACTGTTTTGTAATTAGTGTATCAAAAGTATCACAAACCGGAATCAAAGATGCGTGTCTTGACATCCCTCATAGGAGAAGGACAATAAGTCTGAAGGAAAAGACTTGTCTTTACATGCCATCTGTCCTCAGCTCTGACGCTTGCTCTAATTACTGCTTCTCCCTTGGCTAATGCTCCCTCATTAGGCATCGGGAGCATGTGCAATCCACACAAGCACTGAGAAATTTGCACTAAAAACGCTAGCTGGAGCCATAATGGGATCAGAAAATCTGTCTGGTGCGAAAGGCAATTCACACTCGCGGCTAAACGCTCATTTTGCTTTTCTGTCTGTCTTAAATTTGAGCATCATCCACTACAACAACGCTGTTCCAGTCTCAGATTTCTGCTCCAGCATGGAAGTTTCACTCATGTCTTCCCACACAGCACAGCGCTTCCTTAGACAGGAAAATTGCATTGAAAGATAGAAACATATTGGCATTTCAGCAAGCACTTCTTCAGGGGGGATCATTTTTGTTCATTCACCATGCAACAGTGCTAATTATTGACTGTTTAAAACATCTAAGAAGTTCTCAATGGTTTATGAGAGCAATTATGAGTTTTTATCTGGAAAGCAATCTCTGTTATTATCTTTAGGGTAAATTCTTGCACACCCTACAGCACTTTCTTGTCTTGTTTTTCTCATTGTGTTAGATTTTTGTGGTTAATTTCACCTGTTTTGGGAAACCAACAAAGAATAAAAGAAATGGAAAAACACACTGAATGTGTTAAAGTAATTAAAATTCGCTACTAAAAACTCGTATCAGTCAACGGAGGCAAAGGCTGCCTTTGTTCTAAGCTCAAATCTGTAATTGCTGCACAGCAGAAATCTGCTACTGTTTGCTGTTAACTTGATAGCAATCAAAAGAATGAGGAATGGTAACCACACACAGCTTTAAATCTGTGATCAATTGTCATCATTAAAGTTCAAGGGTTTTCAATGCATTCCTCAGAAAGGACTGTTGACATCAGGTGCCAGATGTGATTTATATACTATCAAAAAAGACATAACAGAAATTCTAACCACTGACATGAAATCTCTGTACATTGTGGTTGATGTTATATGTTCTTCACCACTGATCTTGAATATTTAAAGGGATAGTGCCAAAAATGAACATTTTGTCATCATTTACTCACCCTCAAGTTGTTCCAAACCTGCATGAGTTTCTTTCTTCTGTTGAACACAAAAGAAGATATTTTGAGGAAAACAGTTGACGGCACCCATTGACTTCCATAGTATTTTTTTTTTCCTACTATGGAAGTCAGTGGGTGCCGTCAACTGTCTGGTTACCAATATTTTTCAAAATATCTTCTTATGTGGTGAACACATTACTTATCTTCAACCACTTGAAGGTAAGTAATGACAAAATTTTCATTTTTGGGGTGAACTATCCCTTTAACATAAGTTGCCAATGCAGTCAAACACATTTATCTTTTTCACTTATCTTGTTTCAAACCTCCTCGCTGATGTGTTTTAGGGTCATGGGTCCTCACATCCTCGGCCTTGTTGACCACATGATTTAAACAGAGGCATGTTTTTATCAACATTTCATTATGCAAACGCATATTAGCTTTGTGAAGCTCAATATTTCCCCTCTGTTAATGAGTTTTTTTGCTGATTGTATTGATTTTGAATGAGCTACGTCGCAATTCAGAGGTCGCATCCTTCGAAGGCTCTAAAATGCCTATGGAGGATTGTTCTTGTGGTCTAGCAACTATGACGGTGAAAGTAACGTTTGTACTGGAGTTTTTTTTATTTTATTTATTATATTCAACTGTCTAAAAACAAAACAGAGTTCATAACCTGTCTAAGAATGTTCAGCTCATTCTATTTATGTATATAAAAAAAAAAAGAGTATAAACTATTTAAAATTGCATCTTAGTAAGATATGTCAACATTTGAACCGATTTAAAGGTTTATATATATATTTGTATCATTAGATATTCGAGTAGGTTGAATATTTCTCTCAAATCCTGTCATCAATGGCGCGCAATGAATTCTGGGGTAGGCTAGACCGCGAAGGATCCATCTGTTGTAACCTTCATTGCCCGAGAAACGAAGGACACATTTTGAAGCCGTGTGTGAAGGAGCCTTCGAATTGGGACAGCCTTCGTCGCGCCACTGTTACGCAATCAGCCTTCAAAGGATGCAGCCTCTGAATCAGGACGCAGCTGAGGTGTAGTAGTGGTTTGGGTTTGAGTTTGGCTCATGATCTTGTTCCCCTCATTGCTACCTGTGTATCCTACATTGTACTGTCTAATAAAGCAGAGGTTCCGAACATTTTCGTTTTGAAGATATTTCCTCTGGTATTTGCGCTGTAACTCTAAAAAAGCTGCTTGTTTTGAATTTGTATTAACAGAAACTTGGAGTGTTATTGAGGGAGAAAATAAAATGTGATTTCAATTTATATCTTAATTTTGTTTATCATTTTAATTAAGTTACATTATTTTTAATACAATTAATTCAAATAATTTTAAGCCTATTCAGTAATAAAGGCAAAAATGGCAAAGACGTTATTTATACGTGATTCTACTAAAAATTTACTCTGTTACCTGTTCAAATAACATGAATTTCAAATATATTGTGACAGGTTTGACATGGTTTGACATGCCAAAGTTATTTATGGTTATAAATAAATAAATAATGGTTATAAATATAAATAATCATACTTTGCAAGCCAGTAACCACACATTTAGCGTTGGTGGTATAATGACACTAACTTTGCAACTTCGACGCTGTTATTGAACTGAACTGAATCAACATGAATGAACCGACTCAAAAGGGCTTTTCACACCTGAAATAGTTAACCCTGGGTTATTCTAAACCCCGTCTAAACAGCTCTAGCATTGCTCATCCTCATATTGCCAACTGTACAATCGAGTTTATACTGAATTGACATTTCGGACTATAAAAGTAAGAATGAAACGGTCTCTTCTTCTCTCAAATTGCTGCAATTTCTGTCAGCATTTGACATTTTTCCTCTGAAAGCTGAATTTACTGTTTATATACAATACGCAGTGTTTCTGTGACTGTCCAAACCAGGCAAATATGAGTACACGATTGGTTGTCTGTTGCTAAGCGTCTAGCTGTAACATTCTAACACCGCATCGTTTCACACTGTACAAGTTTGGCACCAGAGCAGGGTTTCATAACCCTAGGTAAAAAGCAGTGCTAACCCTGCTTCTGAATTACAAGCGTGAAACGTTCCTTTACCCAGGGTTAAAAGCGGTGTTTAGAACGACGATAACACTAATATGTCCCATTAAAGTGATCCCCTCAATGTCTATGTTGGTTACGGCTCTGGGTACTCCATGTCTGAGGTAGGGAAAATATGACTTCTCAAAAGTTAAGCAGTAATCTTTTTAAATGTTTTTTCCTAAACAAATGGCACCATTTCCTGAGATAGGCCTGTTATTTTCAAAAAACAGTGGTGTGATCTTTCTTCAGAGGCATAGACAAATCTTCAGAGGTGATTGAGGACTGAAGCACGGCTCCAGATCTGAACTGTTCCCAGCTCTCCTCTCTCCCACACAGAGACCCACACCCAGCCCCTGTCCATCTGCACCGGCAGGCACCTCAGCTGGGAGAGTCACAAGCACCAGCCTCCCTCTTCTGTTCAGGTCAGAGTCCTTCACACTCAATGACATCATCATTGTCTGTCAGTCACAGAAAGCTGTGGGCCTCCTGTCTCAACACAGACTTCAGCCATGCCAACAAAGTGCCTCCAGCACTTAAAGCCTGAGAATACAGATGAACGCAGATCCGCTGTAGTGACACCGTACATCAAGAGACCTGCTTTACGTGGGCTCCGTTTGTTTGCTGCGCGGTGATGTGCTGAGTAGCTGGCCGTCTTTAATGTGTGCAGACGGCGACAGAGAGATGTGAGCCAATCCAGCCATCTTGTACTGAGGATTCAGGGCTGGACAAGCGTTCGCCATCTGTAGCTGCGGCAATGCGTGAGTCTGCAGCCAGCCCACATTGTGTCAGCAGCAGCCCCGGTACTGAGGGTTTTTTAAGAGAGCGTTTGAAATATCTCACCCCTTTCTGTTGTACACTATCACCCACTAATGGAGCATGAACTTTTAAGGGGTGACATCAATTACTTCAAAAGATTTAATGAGTGTAAATGATTTATCTTAAGTGCAAAAGAGGAACTGGGAAGGAGCTCATTATGTAGTCAGTGATTATCACCTGCATATTAAGTGTTGTTAATAGTTATGGAAATCCTCATGTTACACTGCACTGGAAGTGTCATTATAGGGGCTCGCTATACTTAAATAATGAGGGCATTGTTTAAGGAAAAATTACATTTTACAATTAAAATAAGGTGTGTCAAACAGCCAAACAAAATATGGAGAGATATTAATATAAAATAAAAAAAATATAAAATTAATATAAAAATGTACTCTACCTGTAAGCCATTCATTTATTTCTCTAAAAAGCGTAACAATTTGTTTTAGCATCCAGACTAACCCGATACAGCAATGTTGTCTCAAACAATGGTGGGGTTTTTTTTTTTGGGAGGGCTATTTCCAGTGGAAAACGATTGGGAAACCTGTTTGAAAACAAACATTATGTGTGTTCAACTTCGACTTTGTGTGTGACTTGGTGTGTTCATCTACACGACAATGGCGTTTTGGGGGCCTGAAAACGCAAACTTTTGAAAACGGGTTTCAAAATGTACATTTTTGAAAACGATACATTTACCGTCACTGTGTAAATTACAATAACGCGGAATGGTGAAAACATCATGCGTATGCGTATTACGTGTTCAGTCTATAGGCGTGTAGTGTTTCTTTACAAAGTGACATCGCCAACTACTGGCCTGGCAGCATAATACAGCGTTTTTAGTAATTTTCGCGGATCCGTGTGAATGGGGATTGTTTTGACAATGTTGTTGTCTGCATGCGAAAAACATTTCCATTTTTAGTACATCGTTGTCATGTGAACGTACCCTGAGATACATGAAAAGTGTTTTTTACTGTTTTTAAAACATGGATTTAGACCAGGGGTGTCCAAACTCAGTCCTGGAGGGCCGCTGTCCTGCAGAGTTTAGCTTCAACACCAATTAAACACACCTGACTGGTTCTAATCAAGATCTAACTAGGCATATAAAAACTTCCAGGCAGGTGTTTTGGAGCTGGTTGGAGCTAAACTCTGCAGGACAGCGGCCTTCCAGGACCAAGTTTTGACATCCCTGATTTAGACTGTCCTGAACAGGACCACTAAAAGGACTCCAGTGATCAGGATCATCTGCTCAAGAACAAGTCCACACGTGTTACCATAGCAACCCAATCCTCCTTTACTTCCCACCGTCACCCTCAGGGTCTTCCAGCTGACAGTAAGGTGCCTTAAATCACAACTTAGGTGAGAGAGACATATGCTAAAGCTTCTAAAGTTTGCTCCTCCAGACTTTTCCATTTCTGTTCCTCACCTAACCATTCTGTCATGTCGCATTGTGTTACAGTGGCCACTTCTGACCCAAAAGACATTAGTATGTTAAAGGGGACCTATTATGCCCCTTTTCTTAAGAGGTAATATAAGTCTCTGGTGTCCCCAGAATGTGTCTTAAGTTTCAGCTCAAAATACCCCACAGATCATTTATTATAGCATATTGTAAATGCTCATTTTTAAGTGGAAGGAAAAACATGCTGCATGTATCTTTAAATGCAAATGAGCTGCTGCTCCCCACCCCCTTTCCAGAAGAGGGCGGAGCTTGTACAGCTCGTGCCTTGGATACTCTGCCAAAAACGAACAAAACATCTGTTTGGTTTTGATTATCATCTCAATTGCGGAGGAGATAAACATGGCGGACTGTACAGCTCACTGAGGGGAGGAGCTAAGCTAATAGGGCAGAGTTCATCAGCAGTTGTGGGCGTGGCCTGTATAATGTGACGTCACATTGCATAGAAACTGCAAACGACTTATTCTGAGACACTGCTTCTGATTTATGGGGATTACAAAAAAGAGTGGGTGGATTTTTACCATTATAGGGTAGTTGTGTACACACAGAATAAACAGTATTCAGTGATCCTGTTAATGTGATTATGCTCATAATTAGAGTAACCAGACCTTTTAAGCTCATGAACAGGTTTGAAAACATGACAGAACAGAAAAAAAAAAAAAAAAAAAAAAAAGAAAAAAAATCACACTTCTGAAGCTCATGCAACAGCTTTTCATATAGCTCCAACAAAATGAGTCAGACCACCGAAGAACCCAGTGAACAGGTCCATGTGCAGTGAAGACTTGAAAGCAAAAAAAAAAAAAAAAAAGAACAACACATTCCTACTCTTATTGATTAATCAGAAATAATAGCAATTATCATGTATAAAGGATTGAAGAGGTTTGCCCATAAACATCTTAATTCGCTTAATCCTTACTCTGGTTATTAAAGATGAATTAATATGCTATTTTTATATTTTTAGCTTTCTTTAGTGTGTAATGTTTGAGCATGAAAAAAAAATGACTGCAAAGTAACAAAGCATAAAGTCCCTCCAAAGGGAGTTATTCTCTATATCATTAAGCACTGATTCTGAATTCCCTGAAACACCTCCATTAGTCTTGAGCTGTCATCTGGGAATGAACGCGTAACAATATTCCTCATTTTAATAATTCCCACTCAAGGTAAAGTAAAAAAAAAAAAAAAAGAGGTGAGGCCTGGTTGAGTTGTGTTTCGAAGGCTGCGTCCTCCAGAGGTTTCATTTGTCAGCAACACACTTTATTAAGGCTGCTTCATTTCAGTAAAGTAACCAAAGTCTTTCCAAAGTCATTAAAGGGTTAGTTCACCCAAAAATGAAATTTCTGTCATTAATTACTATATCGTTCCAAACCCATCAGACCTTCGTTCATCTTCGAAACACAAATTAAGATATTTTTGATGAAATTCGAGAGGTATACGACTCATTCATAGACAGCAATATAATCAACACTTTCAAGGTCCAGGAAGGTACTAAAGACATCGTTAAAACAGTCGACGTGACTGCAGTGGTTCAACCTTAATGTTATGAAGCGACAAGAATACTTTTCATGCGCAAAAACAAAACAAAAATAACAGCTTTATTCAACAATATCTTCTCTTCTGTGTCATTCTCATACGTTGTTTACGTCCAGCGCTTCCAGGTTCTACTACAGAATGTCGACTCGTTATTGGCCGGCTCCTGCGTCAGCATCACACGCATGGGTCGTGCTGCTCACGTGATCAGCTTTGGCCAATCCTGAGCCGGTATTCTGACGTAAACACGGAAGCCTTCATTGTGCTTATTGCGTCACCTGCGTAAGGATCATGACAGGGAAGAGATTGTTGAATAAAGTCATTATTTTTGCGCACAAAAAGTATTCTTGTCGCTTCATAACATTAAGGTTGATCCACTGCAGTCACGTTGACTGTTTTAACGATGTCTTTAGTACCTTTCTGGACCTTGAAAGTGTTGATTATATTGCTGTCTATGGATGAGTCATATATAGATCTTGGATTTCATCAAAAATATCTTAATTTGTGTTCTGAAGATGAACGAAGGTCTTACGGGTGTGGAACGACATGAGGGTGAGTAATTAATGACAGAAATTTTCATTTTTGGGTGAACTAACCCTTTAAGAAATTACAAAAATTTGCGCTTCACAAGGAATAACAGTCAATATTATAATGCTTACTTTTCTAAAATGAGACTTGCTTGATGACTTATGTGGCCGACAAATGCAACCTCAGAAGGATGCAGCCTTCGAAATGAGACACAGCTGTAGTGTGCTGAAACTGCGGTTATGGTAAGGCTGCATCTAAAAGCTGCCTTTGGAGGAAGCATTTCAACGCTGGAAGGCATCAAGGCACGTCCGAATCTAAAGTTAGCTTCACTTCCCATCTCCTGAGATACCTTCATCTGATCGATTTCGTGTTTGCTGCCTTTGATATCCCACAATCCTGTGCACAATAATAATATGGCCTCTTTAACAATAATCAGACTTTAATCAGATGTATGTGTAAATGTAACCAATGATCATTTCAGTCTGATATTAACAGTTTATGCAGCACATTTCAGCTTGGATAGTTTTATGAATTTAATACAGGCTTTGCAAAGAGGGTGTTATTTAAAGATGGGGAGGATAAAACTATATTTAACACGACAGCAAACCCACAGCGAATGTTTGACAGAGCTGGAGAAGGCACTAAATGAAAACTAAATACAAAAAATGTGAAATTTTTTGGAAATATTGTCATCTCATGTGAGAGTGCATGATTTTATTTTATTTTAAGTATTCATTTCTTTCAGTGTAAAACTTTTTTTAATGAGGAAAAGTGACTATTTTGTTTTTGTGGGATGACCCTGAATGTTTTTTGCATCTCAAGAAATTAGTAAAAAGTTCTGTTCTTTGTCTAGTCTTTGTTTTGAACCCAGTTTGTGACTTGTAAGACACCTACCAAAATGGAAAGTGCCACAAACACCCAAGAAACAAAGGCACATCAACACACACAACAACACACATGCATCCGCACACAAAAGAGACTCGACATCCTTCCCACACCTGAGGTGGTGAAGCTCTCACCTCCCGATCGCATACAGGTGTGAAAGCAAATACAATGGATCTTTATTCAGTTTGAATCACGTGAAGTCTCATCAAAAGCAACACAGGTGCGCAACAGACTTTCGGATCATCAGACACTTTAGAAGGTGGATATTTGATCTAATCACTCCATCAAACAGCATGAGAAGGAAGAACCTAATCATTCACTTTCAGAGAGCATCAACAAGGGTACACATCTGTAACAGGCCTGCGAATTTGTGTCATTCCATTAGGGAAATCAGAGCCGTATTTAACCCCGTTTGGCGTGATGGTAAGGCAGCAACACCAGCCGCTATATATACAAGCCGCAGCTCGGCTCGCACAACCCCCATGTCTCATTTTATGCAGTGCTGCATCATAAGGGAAAAAGAGGATAGAGTGATGTTTACCTATTCACACCTCTGATGAGTGCAGGAGAATTGAATTCATGCTGAGAGTGGAATAATTGATTTGGACAGCAGCCGCGCCAGGAACATCTGGGGTCTTTCTCACACCGGCACACCTACTGATGACATAATAAAAGAAGGATGAACTGCGAGGCACAGTCATTTACACCAATATTTGCCTGTAAATACATTTACGTTCGGCATAAAAATGTTCCCTAATGAAACAAATTAGCCTTTTCTTTACAGTTGTGGTGTGACTTTGTTAATCGGATCCTCAAATATATTATTTAAGTCATCTTTAATTAACCGATTACTATAAACATCAGATAACACGAGTCAACATTGCGTTTAGTAGGACTGTCATCGCAAATATCTAAACGGGGCGTACCGGTTGACGTTTGCGCCCTAACTCGGGGCTCTTTCCTCCTGTGCCCCACTCCTGTTTCTGGCATCTGGTTCACTGAGTAAATTGGCTGTACAGACACCCTTCCTCGCTCAGCTCGATTCTGCGGCGCTCCCATTTAAAAAGTGAGAAATTATAATTATCAGAATTATGCTTTTAATGATGCGTTAATTAGACTCCTACAGTGAGATTAGCAAGTGCTTATGAATTATTAACTGTGAAGTCTTTCCAGAATTTTAACAGGCAGGACGCACTAAATTTGCTTTTTGGTGATTAGCGTGCTGGAAAATAACACAACAGACTGTGGTGCATATGCTTATGATTACAACTTTAAGTGCATTTATTTAACTCTATCACACACCGGCGGTTTTGTGCCAAGATTCTGTGTAACCAACTTCTCGGGCAAAGAGCCTTGCGCATTCGTACTTTCTCATTAACAGAAACATATGATGAATCATTCGCTGCCAAAAGTCTTTTTTAGCACGCGGCAGATATATATGGCGAGCGCTCTTTCTGTTTGGTGTTTTCACTTTGATGCTTTGACAAGGTCACTGTAATGATGTATGTGCTTTCTTTGCTAATGCATTCGTCAAATCTTCTCCTCCGCTCTGTCAACAGCACTGAAAACAATGAGGATTCGAAGCACACCTTACCGAACCGCCCGCAAGCAAGCACGACAGACGTTAAATAAACAAGCCTTCCCGCAGCCAATCCCAGCCGGTGTTACTTGAGCCAAACCTAACAGAGCATGGTAAACTATTTGGGTAATCCCTAGTTGTAATAACTAAGTCAACTGTTTTGAATTGAGAGAGCAGCCTCTGGCCCAACCACAGTGGTCATGGCCGGCCTCTTTAGCCCAGCGTGTAACGCTTGGTCTGAGCTGTCCAAACTTTTGGATGGAAATAGGCCTGCTAATTTGCAGGATGTGGGCACCACACCCCACTTGGCATGCATGAGTGAAGAGTGCACCCAGGATACATCACACAAAAGACAATTTAAAGGGGAAGGAAGAAGCCTGCTCTTTGCCCGCAGTCCATTTTAAACAAATAACCAATAAATAACCCATGTCAAAATGGGCAATTTAGACAGCGCCAGTACCAATTGGTCTGCGGGCTGAAGTGAACAACAGAGAGGATCTGTGATGCCATAGCAAATGATGACGGAGATAACCAAGAGATGTTACTCTTTTTAGGAATACATAAGGGATAATCAGCTAGTTATTATTGCAAAATAAACCCAGACTGAGCGATCTGGACCCCGATATGAAGTCTTGTATCACCCTGAAAGGTTTTTTTACTTACCTAAGAAGTAAATAAATGGACATGAAATATTGATTGGACTGGACAGTGAAAGAGATTGGTTGCCTAGGACAGCGGACAAAAAATATTTTATCACAGAATACCACAGATGACCAATCTAAATCAAGTATTCTGTTGTGCAATATATATTTGTTTAGTTTTGTAACATTTTAATATATTAAAAACTGTATATATTTTATGCACTTTATATATAAGATATTTATATTATAAAAATATATATTTTTATAGGGGTTGTTGATTTAACACGTTAATTAGATTATTTATGGTAAAAATTAACGCATTAAAAATTTTTACGCATTTAACGCACTTGCAGGGCAACAACTCAATACGAGATGGAGCCTTTAAATGCATTCAGAAAGATTCAAGATATTGGGGCAAAAATGCCATTTTTTTCTCGTTTTTTTCTCATATTTAGATCATATGAGTTAAGCAATATCACACAAGTAACGGAGTGCAATATTACACGAGTGCTGTTTTTGTCCCAAATATAACGAGTGCAAATGCGATAGCCTACTGATTTTATACAACATTTCAGTAAATAAAAAGTTAATATTGTGTTATTTTAGACACAATATTGTCTGTTTTGTTCAATTCTGCCATTGAAACTATAAAGACAAAGCAGAACTGTTCGCACAATACGCAGCAGTGTGACAAGCCGGAAGAGAACCATTTACTTCACTTCTGAATGAATCAGCCGTTTGAATGAATCGAATGAATGAATGACTGACTTACACCGTGTCTACACCGGACATGAGCGGCGCGATGCGACAACAAATTCCCGATAGTAAGCGGATTCCCTGTTCTATTTCTGACATAGTCCAAGTGGTTTGCAACAGTCGGTTTGTCACATTCAGTGTAGACAGCTTTTAGCTGTTGTGGCGCAATGCAACGTCTAATTTTATTTAAAAATTAATTTCATATTTCCTTTCATTAAAGGTATAGTTCACCCAAAAATGAAATTTCACTGTTTCATTTAATCAATTAAAATATTTCTTTCTGAAGCTACTTTTTGTAATGTCTAATTGATGCTTTACACAATAATGACTTAAATGATCTTTTGGGGTTAATTTCTCAGCCAAAATTGATGTGTGATTAAATTGGGATTAATTAGATTAATTAATTGCCACATCATGTTATTAATTAGATTAATAATTTTAATATCTTTTTATGTAATTATAAATATCTATATCTATCTATCTATATATATATATATTTTTTTTTTATTTATTTTATTTTTTTTTTATTTTTTTTTTTTTTGGTAAGTTTTAATTTAAGTTTAATTTGATTTTTTTCAGATTTCAGAAGATGCTTCCTTTGAATCCGAGGCACTGCTGACATGCCCGTGGCAATAACTTATTAGCGGCTTGTTGCATGATATTAAGTACCTCCATACATAATGCAGTGAAACACTGACAGTGCTCAAAAAAAGAGTTCATCATATCAATTTCCCATCTGACAACGTGTGACTTAAGAAGTGCATTTTAATGAACCATTGTTTCTTTGATATTTCCTGCTATACCTTTTTCTCCACAGGGCACCAGTAAGCGTGTTAGTGGGCCGGAGGGTAGAAAATAACACAATGCAATGTATTTTATGAAGAGACCTCCGACAATCGCACCGAGCGAATACTCATCGGCAGGTTTCGTGTTTGCACAGGTTATGCAAATCAGTCCTCGTTGACTCACCGACTCGTTATAACATTAATTAACACAGTGCTACCTTGCTCAATATTTGGTAACAGAACCACTGTCTGCGGATGTAAAAATTTACAGGATTCCAATTTTAATGAGGGAGCAGAGCACAGGTGTGCTAATGAAGGGACTGGCTCATTTGAATAAAACCATCCTGTTTGGGAGAAAATTAATTAGCAACACTGGAGTAAATGTTGACACCTTTGAACAGAAATGGTGAAATTATACCATAATGCAAATTTGCCTTTGATGACAAAGGTGCTCCTGCCTTAAGATATCTATTTAGTGAGGTTTGTTAATCAGCATTAATCATTGTGTTATCAGCTACATTAAAGAGGTTAGTTAGCCTACTTCAGACATTTAATTGTGGGACTGAATTGCCGCCGCATAAGCACTAATAGTCAACAAGGTCGAGTTCAAAAAGCATTTATCAAACAGCTTTCCCTCTCTTCATGTTTAGTCTCCATTTGAGGCTAAATTTACGTGATACTCACTCTGCCCGTCTCAATTTTCCTTCCTGGATTACCATGTTTAAGCCTTATTTTCAGCAGACAACACAAGCTAACTGCAGCTTATTAAAAACTATAAGGTGGAATTTTACTGTGACATTCAAGGCAGAGCAGATAATAGGGAAATACCATCATCTTTTCATGAAGTGTAGAGGAACGTAGTCTTAACCCGAGGCCTGATATTAAAACGTTCTTCTGCGCTTAAAGCAGCAATTAAGGAGCGTTGTGAAACAAGTGTTATATACTCAAAAGTCTCTCACACGATACCTCTGAGTTTAACACTTTGAATACCCACTTGAGGCTAATGCTTTTCATAGTTGGAGCTTCATCCGCTCTATCTTGGAGGGACCACACATTTTCCACATCTACTGAAAACTATGGCTATAAATCTAAAGCTTTACACTCAGAAGGTCTTTAGCCTATGGCTAAACAGCACGTTATCATCCTGCACAGTGTGGCCTGAAATAAATCAGTGACAGGGTTTCTACATATTTTTAAGCAACACCGACCATTTCGAGATTCACACCTTTAAGTAAATGCAGTTGTCAATCCCAAAAATTGACAGTGTGAACGTAGCCTTTTGTGATTGACAACTGCGTTTACTTACAGGTTCAAGTCTTGAAATGTTCCGTTCACACAGCAACTTAGATTAGCGTCTCGAATACTGTTTGTATGAACGTGCAACAAGAGTCAAATACAGCACTGACAACCATACTGAACGTGGCCATATATTCAGAGAGAATGTGTCAGGGTGTGAAAGGTTTATATCCATTTAAGTCAATGACACTTGTCACAGAATATAGGTATGTGCTACTTAGTCCTTCCACTGCTTTCTGTCATAATATTGATTTATTTTAATTGTTTTTTTTTTTTTGGTACTTTAATAATATTAGTGACTATAATATTAAAGATTTTTGTGTGAAAGAAATGAACGAAATTTCATCATTAAGGGAGCCCAAATAAAAAGTGTTCAAATTCATAATTTTGCATCATCGCAATTCACTACCGGAGGCCTAACAGACCATTTTCACATTTCCCGGTTTCTCAGAAGCGGAAGTCATCATAGTTGGGTAAACTTTTATAGTGGTGAATAAGAGACTTCATTAAATGTATATTTGTTTGTGTTTCCATTTGCGCAAATAGCAATTCCACAATAGTGTTTTCAGAACTTTCAAAAAGAGGAAAAAATAGAGAGATTGATAACGGCATTCAGAAGAGAGAAATATGTCAATTTTACCATCACTCGCATAGCGCTGTAGCTACTAGAAACACCCTCACAGCAGCGTTAACTAGTTTTTTTTATTATTAATTTGACGCAAAGGTAAAATAATACAAAGTATAGTGTTATAAATGTACATATATATTTTTTAAAAAATTTAAATATAAAAAACTTAGCAGGATTATGATATTGATGACCGTTAAAACGCGTCATCACAGTCTGTGAAAATTTAAATTTCGAGAGGTCGGGTCGGATTTCGCGGTAAATACCATGCCATTGCGCATTTAGGTCATGTCCATAGAAGGTTCGGCTATACTATGTATGGGGTTGTAGCCTGTTGCTACAATAAAAATAGTGTTGTTTGAACTAGTCAGTTGGATAGTAGGCCTATATAAACGGCAACCCTCGCTGTCTGTTTTCAAAAATAGAAAGTCCGTGGAATAAAATCCGAACCACAACGGCAGATATAGCATACCTGATCATATGACTTTTTTCCTTTCATACCGTCTGGCTGTGCAGATCCGCTCTGATTAAGGCGATCACAGGTAACCATGGAGATTCCGCAAATATCGGATTCAACCGCTCCAAAGAGCACTACCGAAACACAACTGGCGTAAAATAACGTAAAATAATAAAATAATCGTGACATGCAAAAGTATGTTTCAACTTAAGGTGGCGATAGAGACCAACGTTTTAATTCTAATTCTAAAGATATCCAGTGTAATTTTAAGCTATAATAATAGGACTAATATGTATTAAGAGCTAAGCAATACATAAACTTCTCAGCCTGATGTGACTGTCATCGGTCAGTCTCTTTCTTTACTGTCATCCATAAATATAGGAAATGATAAATATAGTCACAGCAACCGGATGGCCGTGATGCTGATGCACTGATTTTCATCATAATTCTGCACCCAGAACCAGACTGGGCCCCTTAAATAGTAATGTGCTAGAACACAAATAGGGGATGCGTGATCACATTGGAGAAAACCTGCTGTCGGGTGTTGATTCGCGCTGTCTGGTGAGTGCCAATGGGGACGCGCGTCAGTTTTATAGCTGAGCTGGGAGGAGAGGCGTTGGCAGGGAAAGAAATGCGCTCATCAATGTTTATTAATCACCGGCATGATATGATACTGTAGAACTGCGGTATTTTTACACACGTTGAGCATGCACAATCGTCTTTGGCTACAAGTCGATTAACTTAATTAGTCACAGGTCTGCGTGAAAGCCATGCAAAACTGTTTCTAGTATAAGCAAAAAAAAACCTAAGTGTCATTCTATCAGCTGTCAGTCAAAGTCATCTGCTGGGCCTGCTTTTTCTGTTTTTAACACACACGTCGGAGTGTCTCAAGCTGTTTGCAAGAAATCAAGCGTTGAATTTTCTACATGAACTGCATGAAACAAAGGAGCAACAGCTCACACATGTCAGAAAGCCCACTGTGTATCCATGCAAATAACAAGAAGTGATAGGGGCAGGTAAAAGATACAGAATTATGAATAGGCTATGATATTTAAGAAATATCACGATTGCAAGTGTGATATTACTTTTATGCAATACTTAAATAATCAATAAGTAACTGACATTTCTGACAACGTTTGGCCAGTTAGTCCATATTCTTCGCAAATAAGAAATATTTACTCTGCCAATCAAATTAGTAGACAATATTGTCTCTTAACTCTAAAAACGCTGAGTTAAAAACAACCCAATCTGGGTTGTTTTCAACCCAAGGGCTGGGTAAATATAGCACAGAACACATGTTGGGTTAATTTTACCTAGCAAGGTTGTTTATTTAATCCAGCATAATGGGTTGGACCTTTTTTACTACAATACTAGCTTCTTTTTTTTCTTTTCTTTTTTTTTTTACTTTAGACATGAATTAATGTTTACGGATTAACTTAAATCCTCTAAACTTTTTTTAAATACTCCACCACTGGTTTGCATGACCTTTATTTTCGATCATATTTTATAGTATAGCATATTTTATATCGTTTTTAATACATATTGTCTACATTTAAGCTCGTTTAACAGATATTAGAAGTAAAAAATTTAACATTTAGAAGTAATTCAAGTGTAATCGACCAATTTCTGTTGTCCAGTTTTCACCGTATCGGCGCTGGATCTCGTGCCGGAGATGGCTCGCGTTCGGTGGAGGAACTGCTAACTTCAGGCCGCCACCTGCGTTTCACTCGTAGCCGAAAAATGCTGTTACTGACTCCATAAATAATCAGCGTACAATTCTGAGAACATATTTTAACATCTTAAGTGTTTATATTTTGTATCGTTTTGAATAAAATCATACAATTTTTTGCAAGGCATCACGTTTCAATCACGCCAAAATACCGCCGCGAGACTCGTTTAGGTGACTCACATCGCGGCCCTCTATGTTGCTTTATGAAGAATAGTTCGATATACAGAACAATAACGAATTTTTAAATAAAATAAAACGTACACAAACCTGTATTTTACCGAGCTGCACTGCTCTCTCCTGAAGAGGTCACAAAAAAACCCGCGATAAATAAATCTCAACCCCAGGGTTGTTATGTCTGACCCAGGATCTGGGTAACAGAAAAACTACCCAAACACTGGGTTATTACATCTGACCCAGGAGTTGGGTAACACAAAAACTACCCAAACACTTGAAAAATAACCCTAAAAAATATAACCCAAGATTTTTTAGAGTTCAGTTGTTTTCACTAAAAAAATAGGTTTACTAGTTAAGTCACTTACACATTAAGGTTATGCATAATCAAATTCTTACTCCATATTTGAGCATTTATCAATTCAAAGGATAGGTCTATTAATAAAACAAAGTAGATGAACAAATGAGTAATTATTTTGACTGATGAAGAAAGGTGCCCACATATTTCATTGGCTCTGACGTCTGAAAGACAAGATTTCTGCAAAGACGTGAATGACTGTTATGATTCTTTGGACTCCCCTGCTGTCTTTGTCCGTTCAACACACTATTAACTGATGTTTCTGTGTAATTACTCTGTCTGTGTGTTTAACAAACACACAGACACTCACAAAAGAAGCTGGTATGTTTTCAAAGAAGCAAAGCGGCATGTCTGCAATAATTCAAATATTTGTAATCAAAACAGAAAACTCTCACTGACTGTTTTGGGTACACAAAAAAGCCTCGCCAATCAAAATATTGTTGCGAAAGCACAAAGTCAGAAGCAATTTGCGTTCGAAAGATCGATTTAACCACTGATGAGCGTGTTTGGTTTAGCTCGTGGATTTTGGATCGGCAACAGTCATTGTGCATTAATTAGAGTTCCTAACAATGATTCACAAAAACCAATCAATTACTCTTCTAGACTTGACTGGCAGTACCCTATAATTGGGTGGCTGCTTTCCTTTTCTCAAGTGCCCCGCAGCCAATCGGTGCAGACCAAACAGGTGGCAGCAGAGGAAACAAGCTCTTCCAGTCCATAAAACTGGCTAACTAGCTCCTGAAAGTTGCCAGCCTGCAATTATCATATCATTTGTGTTGTAAATCACACTGCTTCTTGTCATGGTATCATCAGATGCAGCAATTTCATGTGGCACATCCACCCCCCACCCCTAAAAAAAGAAAAAATGTTGAGAAAAAAAGAAGAAAGTAAACACATTTCAGGCCATTTCCGCAGATATCACATGGATGAATAAAAAGAACGTACTGGAAATGGTTTCGGTTTCAATAAACTGAACTGGAATTGAGTAGCTGTAAAAAATTTGTCCCATAGGCAGAAGAGAAGGCCCTCCCTACTGTACGTTGCACAATAGACTTAAATGCAGCTAGCATGTACTTCCCCTTCTCAAGTCTAAACATCCCCAATTCAGCATACCCACCCACATACCAAATTTTTATCCTGTCATCTGGACACAGCAAGGGCGTACAACAATTTTATAACCCCTTTTGTACACCATATCCCAAATAATTCTGCCTTGGAAAAGTAATAAATCTTAATGTATAGGATCTTCCATCTTGTTTTCTGTCGTGTTTTTATTTTCCAGTGGATCTCATAAATCATCGTAATCACCCACAATCTAATAGGAGAGTGTTGTTAAAGGGATAGTTCACCCAAAAATGAAAATTTTGACATCATTTACTCACCCTCATGTTGTTTCAAACCCGTATGAGTTTCTTTCTTCTGTTGAACGCAAAAGAAGACATTTTGAAAACAGACAGCTGACGGCACCCATTGACTTCCATAGTATTTTTTTCCTACTATGGAAATCAATGGGTGCCGTCAACTGTTTGATTATAAAAATATCTTCTTTTGTGTTCAACAAAAGAAAGAAACTCATACAGGTTTGAGGGTGAGTAAATGATGTCAAAATTTTCATTTTTTGGGTGAACTATCCCATTTAAGTTCAGTCATTTGCACAGTTATTAAAATAATTTGATGTATACTAATTAAAACACATACAGCATTGTACAGTGACACTGTTTATAGCCTCGCTGAGGTACTGTATGTTCTCACCCTCTAAACACATGGTAATTGCTCAGCTGCAGTTGATACAGCCACAAATGAGGCAAATGAGTCACTGTTTGATAGATAAACAACTAGATAGGGTTTTTTTGTATCCCACGGAGATCATAAATTACACCAACTTATAAAGAAAACATATTTAAAACAATAATTTTAAATTTGTCATTAAATGCCTGCCTGTTAATATCTTCCAATAGACCGTATGCGCTAGAAAAACAAGCACGCCGCCATCTTTAGAACCGTGTTTGAACTTCCGTTTTTGCGTAACTCTGTATATTTATATGGCATGGCTATCGAAGAGTAGCTAATTAGCTGGTGAAGAGGATTTATTTATTGTAGAGTAAACAAAAGTTATCATGGTCATTGTAATGTTTGAAGCAGATGCCATAACAAATGTCAGTAGACCGGGAAGATTTTAAAACGAAAGGTTGATTCATAAATCCGTTAAAATCTTACCTTCATGCTGTGGAAATATAAACCGGAAGACAGAACATAACAAGCGCAGCGCTGAAAGGGGCGGGGCTACATAATGTCTATATAGGGTATGCACGTGACGTCACCGTCGACCGTTATGACTGCGGTTACGCCCACTGAGTGACTGAGTGGCAGCATTGGTTTTCAGCGTGAATGCCGCGAAAAACACATCCAAAACGGGAAAGCTTTGCGACTGACTGTACAAATAGCTTTGGCACAAAATCTGAGGTATATTTTTACAGACTGCTGAAAGCTACAGAAAAAAGAAGCAAATAGGTCGCTGCAATTCACAGAAACAGCTGGACTCCAGGCGAAGAAGCGTTTTGCAGTTATCATTTTGTGTCAAAATGTTGGATTTTGGGGTAAAATCATACCCTATATATTGTATTGTTATATATTGTGTTGACAACTCATCAATTAAATATTTACCATCTTATATTCTGCATAATTGGGTGTTTTTAAATAAACACTGACAAAAACTATACAAGTTTTAGGGGTGGACGATATATATAACATTGATATAAGTGATCACTCCAATTTAGACCTACCTATATTGTAGTTATATAAAGCATTCACAGGCCGATTTGCTTTATGTATTTCCCCGGCATCGAAATCAGGCACATATAAATGTCAGGAAACACGACTCCTGGCTGCATGTCAATATCCATGGATTAGGTTTCTTTGACATGTCGTAAGGAACACTTTCGAGCCCAACCTTTAGTGTAATCGTTTGTTTTACTCGCGTTTTCGCAATTTCCCCTATTAAATCCAGTCATGCAGCAGTTCTTTTGCCACTCAGGAAAGTGACATCTATGCATACCCTCCATAAACATACAAGTACTTTTTTAAATGCAAAAATTCTGCCTAAAACTTTATAATCTCTTTAGTAAACTTGTATTAGTTTCTATTCATCAAAGAATCCTGAAAAAATGTTTCCACAAAAATATTAAGGAGCACAATTGTTTTCTTGAAATGTTTCTTGAGCAGCAAATCAGCATATCAGAATGATTTCTGAAGGATCATGTGACACTGAAGACTGGAGTAATGATGCTGAATATTCAACTTTGATATCACAGGAATAAATTACATTTTAAAACATATTCAAATAGAAAACACATTCTAATAATAGTTTACAGTTTTTACTGTATTTTTGCTGAAATAAATATAGCCCTGGTAAGCATAAGAGACTTCTTTACCAACCACAAACTTTTGAACAGCAGTATATAGTAATTTAAATTATAAGTTTCACTAAATGCTATCAATTATAGAAATTAACAAAAGCACTGCAAATTCATAAATACGCCTTTTGTAGATTTATTTATCAAAGTAATTTTTATATTAATTGCAATCAGTGACCAAGTTTGTTTTCAACATTTATAGGAAAGAGAATTAAATGCAGTGAGCAATGCTGTCAGGTGAATTATAGCAACACAAGCACATACAATTTATGTACGAAAAGAATTGCGATAACTTTGTCATGGTCATCATAGACAGATAAATAAGAAGCATTACTAGTTTTGATTAACTTGGTGAAGCCAAATCAGTGGCCCACTCCGCGCTTGGCATGAGTCCAGATCAAATTACTGTGAGTTAGATGAATTATTTCACTTAACATAGTTGGGAAACATCACAGACTGCTCTCTACACCTACATGCTTTCAACCATCTGTTCTTTTGTTTACACCTCTTCATATCCATGGCAACAACATGGGGGCAGGTAGTTAGTCGGAAATATTTGTAAGTAACATAGCCCTCATAATATTAATGAGCATTTGTTTAAAGCAGTGTGCTTTGACACAGAAGGATATTCTGAGACAGAATCACTTTCATGAGAAAGCAGTCAGTCAGTCTAAACTATTTTACACACTTCATTTCTTTTTGCACTATGTTGCATCATACCTGTGTTAAAATCACTCTTGCATTAGTTATCATCATGTGTTTAACACTGATAGCGTCCTGTCTGTGCTATCATTACTCGTACAGACTGACAGTGGCGATTTTGCATACACAAACACTGTGACTTCGATGGTTACGTTACATTGGTGAAGTTTGACTACCCACACAAAATGTAATACACAATCATATGCGCTCGTACTCAAAACTAAATAGCTGCCTATCTGAAACAGAATCGGTAAGATAGAAACAGTCTTTGTTTACACTATAGTGTTCATATGAGTTATGTTTTTCATGGAGTGGGTGTTTTAGATTAAATGAAGCCTATTATCTGTCTGAAGTGTTGTGGTGTATGTATGTTTTGTGTGTGTGTGTGTTTCAGAAGTGTTGTTTCCTGGAGACTTTTTCTTCAATTAAAGGGAATATGAATAGATTGTTCTTATATTATCTTTCACAGTTTATAGGCATTGCTACTGATAATGAGGTTATGTATTAACATCTAAGGTGATGCATATATGCAAATTTAATATATTTCTGTCGCTCAGGCCCTTCAGGATTAGCAGGTGTAAATTACAGTACATAAAGGTGACAAGGAAATATATATATATATATATATATATATATATATATATATATATATATATATATACAATACTGGTCAAAAGTTTGGAATAATTATGATTTTTTTTATGTTTTTTTTTTTTTAAAGAAGTCTCTTTTGCTCACCAAGGCTGCATTTATTTGATCAAAAATAGAGTAAAAAAGGAAGTATTGTGAAAAATTATTAACATTTAAAATAATTGTTTTCTATTTAAATACATTTTAAAATGCACTCTAAAAAATGCTGAGTTAAAAACAACCCAAGTTGGGTTGAAAATAGACAAACGCAGCGATTGGGTTGTTTTCACCCAGCGGTTGGGTTAAATGTTTGCCCAACGTGCTGGGTAGTTTTATTTAACCCAACTATTGTTTAAAAATGACTATATGGCTGGTTTAAAATGAACACATAATTACTAGAGGCGACAATAATAATCAAAAGGTGAACATTTATCAACAAGTAATTTAATAAATGTGTATTTTTTTAATTATTATTTATTAAACTTATTAATAAATGTTAATTTCCAACACACTTTGGGTTCAATTTAAGTGAGCAATACAGTAATTTTTAACAATAGTTGGGTTAAATAAGCACGTTGGGCAAACATTAACCCAACCGCTGGGTCAAAACAACCCAATCACTGCGTTTGTCAATTTTCAACCCAACTTGGGTTGTTTTTAACCCAGTATTTATGAGTGTATTATTATTATTATCAATGTTAAAAACATATACTGCTTAATATGTTTGTGGAAACGGTGATACATTTTTTTCAGGATTATTTGATGAACAGAAGAACAGCATTTATTTGAAATAGATGTCACTTTTAATTAATGTAATGCATCCTTGCTAAATAAAAGTATTTCTTTCTTTTTTCAATCTAAAATTCAATCTTACTATTGAATTTTAGTGTCACGGTTTCCACACAAATATTAAGCAGCAAAAACATTGTTTTTTGAGGGCCAAATCAGCATTATTTATAGAAATGATTTTATTGAGCATGATAAGATGCACATACTTTAAGCAAATGATACAAAATTAAATCAAACAAACAACTCAGAGACCTTTTTATAAGTATTTTCACAGCCCAGTGACGATGATGACGTTTGATACTGTGATGTTTTGCACAGGTTTTGGCATGACAGTGTTTGCACATGTAAATCCAAAGGTGGAGATGTTTGTGTTTGCTTTCAAGCATTTATATGTTCAGTGAGCATGTAAGTACACTATTATTGAAAGGATTTATGTCTAATAATACCTGTCTGTGTTACTGAACCAATTAAGCTGGGGTTCGTCAGGAATGCAAAAGTATTGTCTATTGAAAATATAAATCACTTTAGCAGTTCTCAAGATAGTTCTGTAGAACATAATATGAATAATTTCCAAACAATCTTTAAGTTAAAGTTTTATTATCTAACAGTCTGGTGAAAAAAAAGTAAAACAAACACATACCAAAAGATTCCTGAACAATGAAGACAAACAGATGGGATTACAGTGCTTATCACCTTAAAGAAAACCCAAAAAAAGAAACAATCTGCTATGAAGTGCTACAAACCATTCTGGGTCTTAGAGGTTAGACTGCATTTTTTTTTTTTCTTTTTTTTTTCTCGTATTTAATTGAGTAAAGAGAAATTCAAACATTTCCTAAGCTTCTAGTTCACTGATATTTGAACTCAGTTCAAGAGCCATTGTGGTAACAAACATGAAAGAAAAATAATTCTCACACAACACGTGTAAAATCTTCAGTAAGCTTTAACCCAGATGTAAAACACAAAATTAAATTTTGGGTTCGGAGCTCAAATGCATAGAAAAGTTCACTCATTCAGAATAAATAGAACCATTTCAAATGTATATCTGACTGTGAGGGGTATTTCACCACTTTAAATCTGACCAAAATCTGCCTGGTTTGTAAAAGTATGACTGACATTTTGTAAAATATGTATCACAACATTTTTCAGAAGTACATCTATGAGTGGTGCTTCATTCACACACTGGATCGACCTATTTTTGTTAGACTGTGGCCATTGAATGTCTAAATCAATTTAACACTACAAAACATTTATCAATCTATTCATTAAGGTGTTTATTATTACTTTTGTCATCCAGTATACTTCTTTTATGATGGAAATGTTCTGACTGATAACAAAGGAGCAAGAGAGAAGTGAAAACTTACAAAAAAAAAAAAAAATAAGCATACAAAAAAAGTCTTCATTGCTCTGAGATGGAACGTGATCCAATATGAAGAGGTCCATGTGTATTGCATACAGTCAAATCTTAATGAGCAGTTCAGCTGCTGACGTCCTTTGTTCTGTTGTGCCTGATCAGAAGTCAGTGGCAGCCGGCTGTGACTCAGTTCCTTAGTTTACACACCAAGTTCATTGTCAAATTCATGACACTGTCTGTCTGAAAAATATCTTTGTGGCAGGGCTCCATCAACATGACTGATGTTTATTGCCCGAGATAATGCAGCCGTACAATATCAGTCTTCTGAAATGACGTCAATGTCCTCAGGGCTGCCCTGCTGCGTGGCCACCCTCCAGCGGCTCACATGTTGACTACCCTTCCTCTTCTGCTGCGAGTCTGGTGACTCTTCCTCCAGCTTCTGTCTCTTGTGCTTGGTCCTTCTGTTCTGGAACCAGACTTTCACCTGAACAAGAACCAGAAAGAGAGCTTGTTTCAATATATCAGCCATATATTACTAATATATAATAATATTTAATATACAGTCAAACCAAAAATTATTCAGACATTTTTGATATGTTTTTACTAGTGGGTGCAGGACACTATAGTTCATTTATGTAAGTGAGGATAGCAAAATAAAGTAAACTGTGACATATTATACACATAAATTCTTCATACAGTGGACTACCAGTAAAATTGATAAACATTTGGGACCAAAAATTATTCAGACACTTTGACATGATCATGTTTTGCTTAAGTGTTATCTGACATAATTAAGATTAATTTTTTATGACACAGTTTAACTCTGAGATCTTGTCATATTTTATTACCATTTTTTTAAACTATAGTGAATAAACTGTATTAATGAATGAAATGTTCAAGGTGTCTGAATAAATTTTGGTTTGACTGTATGTATATATATATATATATATATATAATTTACTAAGCATATCTCCCCCATACTGTGTTTGCTATTAAAAATACTTTTCGCAGCACATTATTATAAAAACATGCTTATGCCTGTTGCTCATGTGAAATATGATTGTTGACGTAATCTCTCAATCTGGTGAGGAAATCATGTATCATGTTTGCACGATGTGTGGAAACATATTTTAACTGTGTAATTGCTACGAATAAAATGTAAAAAAAAACAAAAAAAAACAACATCTAAAATAAAAGTAACCGTAAAAACAAAATAACTAATTGCAAAGGTTTACAGAAGCTGTCCAAAAGTCTGAAACCACTAGTGAAAGTGCTTTGCATTTGCATGAAAATTTTAATGTACATTTTTAATTAAAAAAAATTTCTGGATAAAACTGTATGTTTAAAAAAACATCCAAAATAAAAGTCGCTGTAAAAACTGAATTACTAATTAAAAAGTTTTACAGCAAGTGTTCAAAAATAAGTCTGAAACCACAGGTGAAAATGCTTTGCATTTAAAAAAAAAAAAAAAATTAATAAAAATAATTACAAATTATTTTATCAGCATGAACATTTGAACAAAACTGTAATGAAAAAAATAAAATTTTTAGGTTAAAAAAACCTGTATATTTAAAACAAAAAAAAAAACATCCAAAATAAAAGTAACAAAATCACTCATTAAAAAAAGATTTGCAGCATGTGTCCAAAAGTCTAAAATAAGTTTCTTATTTTATGTCATAACATTTATGTATTTGTTTTTTTCATTACTATTCCATTTCTTAATCCCTGATTTTCAGCCATTTGAACCCCTCCGTATGTCACAACAGGTATTGCTCAAGCCTAACAATCCTACACGAGTACGCATGTAATGTTTGTGAAGCCGATTGTGAAAATAACCAATAAATGCATGTTGTATACATGCTTTGGAATTTATATGGCCTATCCCAAGGCAATGAATGATGAATTACTTCCGTCCTGTGAGAAAACTAGATGAGTAAATGTGTGTTCACATCCCGTGCCGTTAGCGAGCAGCGTGTGTGTGCGGTGGAATGCAGCCGTGTGCGGTGAAGGGATCGACCCTGACGCCTCTGCCTCCTCACCTGTGTCTCTGTCAGGCACAGCCCGTTGGCTAACTGCTTCCGCTCGGCTCCCACCACGTAATGGTTCTTCTCAAAGGCACGTTCCAGCCGTAGCAGCTGCGACGGGGAGAAGGCCGTGCGGATGCGCTTGGGCTTGCGAGAGAAAGGCCCGTGTAGCAGCAGGTTTTCCGGGCTACCGTCGTCACCTGGAGACAAGAAGCAGGGAAGTACATGTAAATTAGCCAGTGGATAATTTTACAATGGGATTTAAAATAAATAAATCACAATAACAAAAAAAAAATCTAACATTTTTTTATGCATTTTATGCATTATTGGACTGCTTCCTTTAAATTACATGTGTGTGTGATGTGCATTCATTAAAATTCTTTCAGAGCTTTTAAAATAATAATAACCATCTTATGGCAGCCATTGCATTGACATTTCTTCATTTAGCAGATGTATTATCCAAATGCTCCTCATGCTTTTATACAAAATAAGTGTTTTACATAGGCGCAGACATTAAGAGCAGGATTGCATGTCTTAATTGAGCCACATGAGTTGATTTGAATAATTCCAGGTCGGTTTCAGACACGGCTGATGTAAAGTGTGTTCGCACCGCATCATTCAGCTCTCTGTGCATTCAAAGACGAGTCTTTAACCTTCGGCCCTCATAATATATGGCATTACCCTAATTTTCATACAAATGCACGGCTGCTAAAAAATAAATAGTCATCCATGGTTGAAAAGATGCAAAAACATTTGTGATGAATATGTTAATTGTCAGTTAAGCAAATCTAAATCCCTTACATTTGGTCTGATTATATTCAACATAAGGCAATAGTAAAATTTTGTCTCCATCAGCATCAGGGCAAACGTGATTTTCGCTCGACACCAGACGACATCTGGAGGGCAGAGTACGTGTGCCGTTTATTGCAAACACACACACAGAGAAAAACATTTTTCATAAACAAATGGATGTGTAATTTTCGTGACCACTTTAGTGTTTGGAGAGCTATGCTTGAAAGAGTCTTCAGAAAGATGACGACCGCAATCACGTATAAACAAAATATTCTCGCGGAGCGGTTACAGGGAGGACAGAAGCGACAGACCGTGATCTTTTGTCAATGAAAAAATAACCAAAATGTTTCAACGTTCACATCAGGTGTGCAACCGCAAATGTACATCGGTAACATGCAAACGTCTCAAATAGGTGTTTGCTTCAATAACGACTTTTTCCGAGCATGAAATTTGGCTGGGTTTATGAATACTCACAACACAGGCCGTAAAGATGTCAGTGCCAATTGCTAAAAGCAAATTACTACAATAAAGGGAAGTTATAAAATATATCCAGTCACCCAGAAATACTTTCACATTCCAAAGGCTGACTCTAACCACACATTTAGATCAACTAATTTAATCTAAACCCAACTTTTTAGCCATAAGAGTTCAGTTTACACAGAACCCATTCACATTTTTAACACCGATCATCAAAGAAAGCACAATGATGTACCAATTCTGAGCACAAAAGCTTACTAATGGCATCACCAGAAGATGAAAAGAGGATTAGCGAGAGGCTGTTCGGACTTTAAGTCTTTAAAAACTCCGAAACCAAGCCTTTATCTGCAGACAATAGCTTTGAACTGACTCCTTTCAGAGGAGCATTAAACCATCACAGAGAAGCAACTTCAGCTCTCAGCCTCAAACACTGCTTAACATACACACATTTCTAGGCATCCCACTGCGGGAAGGACTTACATTTTTGGCCAGTTGCAACATTCAGGGTGTTTGTTTCCATGCACAGAATGACTAGTTCGTAATGGTCGCTGTCGCAAGCCTTCATTAGCAGAGACTTCCCAAATAATGTTTGCACTTTACTTCTATTTTACTAAAAGGTGCATATTTTCTGTCACAGCACTGTCATTGACAACTGCCTTCAGCTGGTGTGCTGAAAACGCTTTGAACACCAGAGGCAAAAACAATGGAGACATCTCCGTGCAAAAATGAGGCAAGCTGGGTTAAAGAATGTAAATAATGCGTTCTGCGCGGTTTGAAGGTGTTGAAAAGCCCTCCTTAAACCTTCCTCAAGGTGCACTGAGCGCCAACCAACCAAATCCGACCTCAGTGTTATAGTGGCAACTTTTCGAAACTTTAAAATCAGAGTACAATCTTATTCGTGTACGCTCAGTGCTCTCGGCCTGGCATCATCAGCATGTGTGGCATCACCTCCGTGTCTCGCGAGAGAGGTGGTGGATCAGACGAGTAGCAGGCCAGAACACTGACAGAGACTCAAGCCTCGTGAAGAGCTGGGAGACCCTCCGGGGGTTTGGACTCAAACTGGCCTATCCACGGCAAGAAAGCCCCCAACATGAGGAAAAGGGAACCAGATGGCACCCAGATCAGCTTTACTACCATTCCCTTGGCACAAACAAGCTTGGTCTTGTCAGTGCGGTTCTCATTAGAGGCAGGGAGAAGGGTGGCCTATAGTGGGAAAGAAAGAGGCTGTACCCTTTGGTCTCTCTTACAGAATGAGAGTTCCCCATTACACTGCCTCCCTGAAATTTTGATTAAATATCTTCCAAGCAATTTTTTTTTGGGGGGGGGGATGCTATTATATATATGTTTGTGTTTGTGTGTGTGTGTGTGTGTGTGTGTGTGTGTGTATATATATCAAAAGTACAAAAAGACTTAACTGTTATTATCTGCTGTTATTGGTATTATATTAATACATTATTATTACATTGTTATGTCATTTTTATTACATTATGCTTTGGAATGAGGCCTCTAAAAATGACCGTTCAATCAATCAATAGTATTAAAAATCTGCTGATAACACTGTTAATTTATGTATACTAATATATATATATATATATATATATATATATATATATATATATATATAATATATATATATATATATTATATTATTACATTGTTATTACATTTATCTATCTCTATCTCTTTCTTATATATATATATATATATATATATAGTGTATTTATATTAATATATATATATATATATATATGAGAAAGAGATATAGATGAATGTAATAATGTAGTAACAATGTAATAATATAATAATGCAATATATATATATATATATATATATATATTAGTATACATATATTAACAGTGTGTGTATATATATATATATATATATATATATATTAATATTTTTTTTAGTTTTTACACACACTAAAAAATGCTGGGTTAAAAACAACCCAAGTTGGGTTGAAAATGGACAAACACAGCGATTAGGATGTTTGTCCAACCTGCTGGGTAGTTTTATTTAACTCAACTATTGTTTAAAAATTACTGTATTACTTGCTTAAATGTTAATTTCTGACATATTTTGGGTTCATTTTATTAATAGGTTTAATGAATAATAATTAAACAAAAAACATTTATTAAATTGCTTATTAATAAATGTTCACCTTTTGATTATTATTGTTGCCTCTAGTAATTATGTATCTGATTTTTAATTTCCAACCTCATTTTAAGCCAGCCATATAGTAATTTTTAAACAATAACTGGGTTAAATAAAACTGCCCAGAACGTTGGGCAAACATTTAACCCAACCGCTGGGTTAAAACAACCCAATTGCAACTTGGGTTGTTTTTAACCCAGCATTTTTTAGATATATAAACTTGACTTTTATTATTATTATATTATTACATTATGAATGAGCCCTTAAAGAATGACAATCAACAGCGTTGAGTCTGCTGACGACTGTGTTTACAGATTTTTATTGTAACCTGATAGCGCACAAATCTCAGAAAAAAATGCATCAGTGCCACGGTCACAGTCTGTGAAACGTACCCATAACACGAAACCCTGCTCATGTACAACAGCAGGCCGGTCTGGGATCCTGTTTACCTTGTCCCGCATGACGGATCCGAGGACATGGACACATCTCTTTTCCCATTCAGGAAGTGTTAGAGTTAAAACCCATGGACACATTAGCGCTGACACTCTCCTCGATAGGTGATCCTTTCCCACCCAATCCCCACGGCTGCATTTAGTCTTGTCTAAACAGTAGTTTTCTAGGTTATTGGACACCATCAGTGAGTGGATCGGCTCTGTGTGTAAACAAAGAGGCTCTATCTGAACCCCGGATCTGAGTAATAGTGACAACAACCTCTGACTTCCACCAATTACCTGAGCAATGCCCTCGAGGACTGAGGTGCAACTCAGGACCCTACAGCAAATGTGGCTGGGCTTCCCATCACAGCCTTGAAAGGAGGCGATAAGTTAGACCGGCCAGAGATACTGATAGCAGCTTTAACAAATTGCCTGGTAAATGTGACCTGCCAGTATCAATTACACTTTTTTAAAGGACTCTGCAAACAGGATTATGAATGATATTCTAGTTGGCTATTTGATTTTTAATGCTAATAGTAATAAATTTAAGAAGTTTGAAGAAACACAGAGATGGTGATTAAAAATTTAAATCAAGTCAAAATAAAGCTTTTAAAAGAACAAACATTTGTAGGCTGATTTTTTAAAATGACTACAGTTGCCTATCAAATCCACGAAGTGCTTATCCAAATATTTGTTTAAAAAGCTAAAGTATATGTAATTAGCAGTGTTATAAATGTTTGCATTTTATTAAGGTCATTTTAAGAGCTGTAAATATTAATGAGCCTTATAATAACAAATGTGTTTAGTCTGTGGAAGAATCACAAATATAAATAAAAGTAGTTGCACATCGACTACCTCATAAAAATATTCAACATATAAATGTAATTAATTTTGTCCACCCACAATAGTGTAATATAATTATTCAATTAGTTTATGTATATCGTTCATTTAAAAAAAAACTGGAAATGATGTAGAAATATGGTGCATTTTTAAGAAGATGCACACACAAATAATTCAAATAACAGTAAAATAATGTACTTTTTTTATATACGTGCTATTTTTATTTTAATAAAATGATCCTAAAAGGTTGAACTTAAGATGACAGTTTAATTTAAGTAAAAACCTAATTAACAGCCTACATTTATCTTATCAGTTTATACTTAATACTTCAAATTTATAGGTTTCTGAAAACTGATAATGCTTTAATAATTAATTATTTATTTTATAATACACAATGAGAGCTAAGCATGTTTCAAACAAACAGGAAAAAAGCTATTTGTATCGAACAACGTTCCCTTCTTTAATAACATAAGCTAAATATGTGATCAAAATAAATTAGTGGTCTATCTAATTATTTTGCAATTCGTGCAAAATGGACGCTTCATCTAATTTAAAGTCAAACCATTTTTAAATAAGCTAACACAACTCTTATTGCACGGCATCATTTTCTTATGATCTGGATTAGGCTACTTTTTTAAATCTATATTTTTTTATATATATAAAACATAATAATATTCAAATGAGAGGTATGCGCATCGCCATATAGTCTATAACAATTTTGAAATGATGTTCAAATAAAACATTGAAATCAAAATTGGCCCAAGAGCTGCTGAAAACCTACCTAAAATCTCTTAAGATTTTCTCAACTCAATAAATAGCCTATTTCAATTTCTCACTCCATCCTCAACATAACAGAACAGATTTTTACCTTGGAATCGATGTCCCAGATATCTGTTCCTCAACACCCACGGGTAGAAGTTCAAGGTTTCCCTCTGATGAGGACTGAAGAAGGGCTGTGTGGGGATCTGGAGGTGACGCAGAGACAGGCCGGAGTTGGTGGAATGTGTGGCCGGATCTGTGAACATCATCTCTGGGCTGCTGCTGTACAATGTCCTGCCTGAGTTCTGGAAGCAGCTCCCAAAGGGAGATGGATGGATGGATTCAGTAAACCTCAGAGCAGTGGGTCTGATGGGCTCATCCGCAGCGGCACTTGAGGAATTGGAGTCTTTACCCACAAGAGATTCAATAGTGAAGCACTTCTTATTGTGGTGGAACATTTTGATGATGGGTTATAAAAATACTCAGTCAATTAAATGGAAAAGAAAATCGAACAGGAAGTCACTCTGTAACCGATGATGGACGTTTAAAAAAAGTCAAAAAGACAATATTTATATAGTCCCTCTACAATCCATAACTTCATATGGTTCCTTTGGCTCCTTCAGTTTCGTGGGTTGCAATACACTTCCAATAGCTGCAAATAGACGTGTGAGTTTCTGTCACCAGTTGTGTTCAAAGTAATTCAGATCTCATCTCATTCATGTCCTTGTCTCTCGTGCACCGTCAGCTGTCTCACATGAAGCAGACATCAGCTCCTCCGATGCAGATCGCTGCGAGCTCTTATGATCGATGATCCGTCAGCTTGTGCGCCAGGGCTTGTCATGATGAGCCAACTTCAATACCTGCTCGCAGAGCTCCGACGGCGAGGTGTGGTGCGCATGCGCAGATCGATGAGCGTCGCACTCTTCAATTACAGCCATTTTGTGTTGTGTAAAGAAATTCTGTATTTGACCAGAAAGAGTTCAACAACATATGATTGAATGTGTCAAAACAGAATCTATGAAGGTTAAAAGCTAGCTAAATTTAAAATGAGACAGCTTAAAAACTGATAGGCTAACTTTCTGATGACTTAGCTCTACTAATTCTACTAATTTTATTACACTGTGATTGTTGTTTTTTAATCATTATTATTTTATTTTATTCAGCTGTCTCTATTTTTTGCGAAACAGGCTGAAGCAGGGTTTTATAGATTTTGTTTTGCTAGGCTAGTTTAAATTAACGGCGTCATAATTCGTCACGATATTCCTTTAGGCTATTATTAATTTCTTGTCTTCTTATAGCGTAGAAATATTTATTTCCGTTAATAATTTTTAACACACTGGGAAATGTTTTATTTTAAAAATCGTATCATAGCCTATTTAAACATATTCTGAAAGTGTTTATTTGATAATGTACTACATTTAATAATTAACAATTTTTCACACACTGAAATATTTTATTTGAATGATCTGTTATTCATCGTATGTATATAAATTAGCTATTAGCTACAATAGGCTAGCGCTAACATCGGTACGACCAGTAAGAATTAAAGCCTACAAATGTAAAAATTCGTTGTGGTAATAAATAAATAATACTAATAATAGGCTAATAATAATACAATATGCCAATAATAATAATAATAATAATAATAAATATCATTAAAATCACGCCACATTCATTCATGCCATTATTTGCTATTATCATTTGCAGCATTAGCCTACTACTTTTTTTAACCCTTGTTGTTGTTGTAGCTATCAAATAATTATTTTCTCTAGTAAGGAATATCTTTTAATGAGCTCTTCAATAAAGGATATTACCTTTATTGCCTAAAAGAGAGAAAAAGAGATTTTTATTTTATTGCCTATTATGTGAGCATATTCACTAGTGAAATCTTCAATATGGTTAACCCATCTAGCACTTATTTTTATTTTTTGGATAGAAATCATAATCATAGCAAGAGAACTCAGGAATCTGAACTCAGTTATGGAGTTTATGAAGGTGTCTTAATGAAGCAGACATAGATCAAGGGAACTGGGCATTGATCTCGCGGCTTGACATGTCTCGAGTGCCTCTCCTTGTCTCATTTGTCAGTTACAAACGCAATAAGTTGTTGAGAGAGGATGGAGGCTAATGGGGTGGATCAGAGTCTCGGAAACCCTGGACAGATGTCACCCTTTTGAGAAGGAACAATCGTGGCTCAGGAGCCACACAAAAGCCCCCCTGCTCAGGCCTTTCACAATCCACCCAGCGGAAACCCATGTGAACCACGCAGGGCACAGACCCCATTGAGCCCCAAAGCAGCCCGTCTCCAGCCCTCTTGTGCCTCCCTTCTCAGTCCCTCTGCATATAATTAATAGCTTTCTCTGGCCAATTTTGTCCCCTTTGCCTCAAATACAAATGGCCATTAACATCTATTAATTTTGCCTCTGGCAATTGATTGCAGAGTGTGCACAGCTGAAAGGCTATAACAGTTGGAGTTTTTGTAAGCACTCTGGGTGTGAAGGCGAGTTAAAATGTGATTATTGTTCCCCTGCCTGGAACTAACTGGTGTTAAACCCTCTTTGAACACGGAGAAGCCAAGATTGGTTGTTTTACTAGTCATTAGCTGACTCAGAGAAGCTAAATTAAACGGATGACCATCAATACCTATTGACTTGAGGAACATGATGAAAAAATAGTATGTTCATGAACGGCCCTATTCACAATACTAATAATAATAAAAAAAAATCAAAGATACATTACAAAAAAAAAGTTGAATTAAGCTATCTAATTGTAAAACTTCTCAGATCATGAATAGAAATAAAATCTATTGTTAACAGACAGCCACAGTAAAAACATTTCTTACTGCCAAATTCATTATTTGCAATCTTTTTATAATATGTTGCAATAATTCAGCTCTTGATTCTAGGGTTTGGATCTAAAAAAAAAAAAAAAAAAAAGTAATAAATGCTATAAAAACATATGATAATTTTTTATATATAAAAAAGACAGTCATCATCGTAAAACACCTGTAAATATAGGCTAATAAAAAAATACTATGACATTCAACAATATTTGCATGATGTGGAACTAAAAGAGGCCAGTTAAAGACAGTAGTTTAAGCACACAATCACTGTTTACTATTAATTAGTAGATTAATCGCTCAGGCAGTCTGTTTATCCACTAACAGACTATACAAATTAAATGTATTACATGTCATGAATGCTGGGGCAAATATTCAAGGATCTGATACAGGCTTTTTGTTAGTTACAGTTTAGAAACAAGTGCCTGAAATGACCATGAGCACACGCAGATGTGTGGTGAACCTCATTCTTTACAAACAACGCCCTCTAGTGTACCAATGTGTAAAAGACACAGAACACATCTATATACACACCACCAAATGCATTTAGACGTGCTTAAAATCGATACATTGAAAACATATATGGTCGGCACTTAAATATTCAAAAGAATTAAATAGTAAAACCAACATGACACGGTGTAAGTAGGCCTTCACATATATGACCTAACCATGGCAATTCTGACAATCACTAAGACCTTAAAATCAGTGTATTGCTTAATGGAAATTAGCTTACAGATCACAGAAATAGTTCTAGTCTATTCCGATCCAAATTAGTCAGAACAAATATGCTTAATATGCATGCAACATCATACCTGCTGGTGCTGGACACGTGAATCATCGTTGAAGCTCTCGGTTTCTGCTCGAAATGCGACATTATGCGTGTTATTCACTGAGAATGAATGATGTATTATTCTCTCTTTGATGTTCAGAGAGGTAATTGACCTTTTGCTTTAACCTATTTAATAATAAAAATTAGAATCTTTATTATTACTGATATTATTTCAGCATTTTAGAGTAAGAGTAAAGTCTTTAAAACTACACACACACACACACAAAAAGTAGTATGGAAAACTGATACTTTGACAATAAATGTTCAAAATCAAAACTACTATTTAAAGGGGACCTATTATGCAAAATTCGCTTTTACATGGTGTTTGAAAACAGATGTGTGTCGGCAGTGTGTGTACACAACCACCCTATAATGATAAAATCCACCCACTCCTTTTTTTTTTTTTTTTTTAAATCCCCATATCAGATGCAGCGGTTTCTATGCAATGTGACATTACATCGCTCAGGCCCCGCCCACGACTGCTGACGGACTCTGACCTATTAGCATAGACCCCGCCCTCAGTGAGCTGTACACAGTCCGCCATGTTTATCTCCTCACCAGAACATTTAACAGCAGCATTCAAGTAAGAAATGTGTTCTTATTAAAGCTACTGAAGTTATTAAATCAAGAGCAGTGAGTGATTTTCTGTTTTTCTTTTGTTTGATTCATATTAACAGCAGATTCAGCAGTAGGTACTGTATATTACGCTGCTGTCACTTTAATACACAGATCTAATATACACACAATTTCTTTCCCTGCTGTTGATGTCCACAGACATAACCAACCGTGTTTATGTGAATTTTGTGTGTGTTTTGACATAACCTTGACAGTTTAAAGGGTTAGTTCACCCAAAAATGAAAATTCTGCCATTTATTACTCACCCTCATGCCGTTCCACACCCGTAAGACCTTCGTTAATCTTCGGAACACAAATTAAGATATTTTTGTTGAAATCTGATGGCTCAGTGAGGCCTCCATAGCCAGCAATATATTTAAATCAGTTCATGTGAGTACAGTGGTTCAATATTAATATTATAAAGCAACAAGAATATTTTTGGTGCGCCAAAAAAAACAAAATAACGACTTATATAGTGATGGCCGATTTCAAAACACTGCTTCAGGAAGCTTCGGAGCATAATGAATCAGCGTGTCGAATCATGATTCGGATCGCGTGTCAAACCTCCAAACTGCTCCAAACCAAACTTTGGCGCTCCGAACCGCTGATTCGACACGCTGATTCATAACACTCCGAAGCTTCATGAAGCAGTGTTTTGAAATCGGCCATCACTATATAAGTCATTATTTTGTTTTTTTTGGTGCACCAAAAATATTCTCGTCACTTTATAATATTAATATTGAACCACTGTACTCACATGAACTGATTTAAATGTTTTTAGTACATTAATGGATCTTGAGAGGAAATATCATTGCTGGCTATGTAGGCCTCACTGAGCCATTGGATTTAATAAAAAATATCTTAATTTGTGTTCCGAAGATTAACGAAGGTCTTACGGGTGTAAAACGGAAAAGCGGGCTGGGGAGCAGCAGCTCATTTGCATTTAAAGATACATGCAGCATGTTTTTCCTTAAACTTAAAAATTAGCATTTACAACATGGTATAATAAATGATCTGTGGGGTATTTTGAGCTGAAATTTCACAGACACATTCTGGAGACACCAGAGACTTATATTACATCTTGTAAAAAGGGGGCATAATAAGTCCGCTTTAAACTTCATCAAAGTCACATCCCCTTGACTCCAGCTCTTCTCTGTACACATTTTTCTCTCTCTGGTCAAAAAGTATATTTAACTACCTCATTTATTTCAACAAGCATTTAGAAAGCTTGCAAGCTAACAAGAAACAAATTTCAGAAAGTGTGTCCAAACATTAAACCCTTAGTTTAGGTCAACAAAACCCAGCTTAATACCCCATTAAAATGACTATCAATAGCCATTAATTTGCTTAAGATAAAATTAAGCAGTTCATGAAAACTCCAGATAGAAAATAATATCCAAATAAATGGGGGCAGGCATAACATTCTTTTTCCACACACAAACTAATATTATTGCTCTGCTGGTGAATGTGAAGTAGTACCCTGTATTTTAAAAAGAGAAAGTAATTGTTGCACTGGCATAGTGTCATATTTTCTTTATTTTTTGGCAAACATGTTCTGTGCAGTTGTGTTGCAGTTTGTTGCCACAGGCACAATAACGCATCTTAGTTTGACAGTACTCATTCACAGTTTATGTTCAGGCATTGCCAATAAAAACAAGTATGTGGTGTCTGCATTTTATTAACCTTTGCACTGGAAGCCGTATTTTGGATATAGCTTCATGCCTCCAGTTTCTACATAATCCTGTGAGTGTAAGAGCATTCCATGCATTCTGAAACATGGGGGGGGAAAGTAAAAAGACTTGAAATTAGGAAACATTTGTTTTTATATAAATACTGAATAATGTGCAAATACAAAGTACCCTTAAAACCCACTTCATATATATATATAATATTATTGTCCTATTCAAGACATGATTCTGAATTCAAGCAAAAAGAAACAATTTTGTCAAGACAGAGCTGAGCAAATACTCACAATTGCACTAAGAGAAACAGGCCACTGCTACAACTAAAATATTATAAAACTCATTCAAAATCTGACATTTGGATGCTCTTATTGGCAAAGTTGATGATGCAAACTCAGTGCAGTACCTGACATTGGTCCATAGATCAATTCAAAAATGAGGCAGCGCTTCATCATGGATGAAGTCGACAACACTGTCCTATAAAAATAAAACCTCAGAGAAAGTTCCTTCCCCTCAGTCACATATTCAAGTCCTATTGGTTAGACGATCACGGTGTGACTGGCACTAAGTGTCTGTGAAAGCTTTCCTGCCACCACAGAAGGAGAATATGTATCGTTCTGGCGTTACAGGTCCTGCTCAAGCATGTTAGCTGGACTGGCACCATGGGGTCTGGCTGAGGTCACACTCGAGATAGGTGCTGATGACAGTACATGGAGCTCCACTGATGGTCACTTCCTTTCGGGATTCCACCTTGTAGCGGAGGTTAGTGAGGCCACCCTCGGGGTCCACCTTAAACTGCTCCTGCCGAAAGCAGACAGATATGAATCCAAACACTGGGACAGGGGTCTGCATAATGACAATGCGGTCACACTGCTCGAAACAAGAAATATCTGAGTTTGTTGTTTCATTTTAGAAAGAATGGAAGTGTATATGTTTGTAAATTTCAGTTAAGGTGCGACATACCTAGTCTTTATTATTTCCATCTTTCCACACCTTACAGTATAATTTTATTTAATGCCATGTCAGAATCTGAGGCTATTTTCATGGCAAAAACTCAATTGCAAAAATACAAAGATGACATAAATAAAATAAAAACCAAGCAAATAAACAAACATAGCACGTTTCCACACCTTACAATAAATAATAAACTACAAAATAACACAAATTGAACCATAGGATTTATGTAACTAAAAATTCTCAAAACAATATTATATTTGATCTAATATTTATTATTTATAAATATATTTAAATACAAATATATTTATTTAATTATATTTGTCTTCGATCTCGAGTTTATATTCCCAGTCAAGTGAGATGGATTATTGGTGGCTGTATTTTATGCTCATCCATATAAACAAAGTAATAATAATAATTTAGCTTGTAAAGAAAATCATATGCAACGACAATTTATATTTCTCTGCTAAATGCCTGAAAAAGATGAATTTACCTTTAGAACAAAACATTTAAGATCATTATAAACAAATTCAGCCAAATATGTCCAAATGTTTCAGATGGTAATGCTAAATATTTTATGAATACAGCTTATTACAAATTATTTAATCCACATCTTTATATCAATTTAAATATTATTAATATAAATTCAGAAAGTTTTTTTAATACTTTTATTTGGCAAGAAAGCAATATATTTATCAAAACTGACAGTAAAGACATTTATAATGTTACAAAAGATTTCTATTTCATATAAATGCTGTTCTTTTGAACTTTCTAATCATCAGAGAATCCTGAAAAAATGATCATGGTTTCCACAAAAAAAAAAAAAAAAAAAAAAAATATTAAGCAGCACAACTGTTTTCAACATTGATAAGAAGAAATGTTTCTTGAGCAGCAAATCAGAATGATTTCTGAAGGATTGAATTGTTATAATGTTTCACAATATTACTGTTTTAGCTGTATTTTTGATCAAATAAATACAGATTTGGTGAGATTAAGAGACTTCTTCTGAGCATTTTTTTAAAATAATTATTTCTACCTGCTTTTGTGCAGCGATCCGCTTCTGGTCTCTCTTCCTCCAGGCTGGATCATGGATGTGTCTAAATGTTTTAGTTCCTGTAGTAATACCAGTTGGCCTAAAAAGCTGCAGAGATTGAAATTGTTTATATAACTTAAAAATAAAAGGCCACCACAACTCCTTATAAATTCTATAAGCAGGTGCATTGAAATAAATAATAATGTAAAAGTGTTCAGTTCTCTTGTACCTCAAGTTTAGCCGTTTTTAGTCTTCTGAAAAACTCGTCATCTTCTCTTCCCCATCCCCAGAAGCGGTTTGACATCCCATTGCACTACAGGCAAAAATCACAAGGAACTTGCAATCAAATTCTGTAGATCTGGAATCAGTAATGATTTTTGTCCAAATGTATTCAGGTTTCTTACCATCTGATAATGTTTCTTGGTAAGCAGCAGGATCCCTCCCACATACGTCTTATAATGATATAAGGGATGGAGCTCTGGTGAGGCCACATGGAAGGGCCCTTCCTCTGGGAATCCATAGTCCAGATCCTCATTTTGGGGCAACAAGTCCACATCATGCATTGCAATGTAGTCCGTGTCATTACCACTTTCCATGTAGCCAACATTAATAAGAGAGGCACGATTGAACCTGACAAAAATGAGATTCAAAATCCAACTGTTTTACTCCATAACACTTGTGTAATGGATATTACCTTCAATAAAAAAAAAAATTCCTGCAATAATTAAAGTGCCCCTATTATGCTATTTAAAGGTTATTAATTTTGTCTCATACAATTGGCTTACATGCAAGGTCAAAAAAACACTTTAATTTTCTCACAATATATATTGCAGCATCACCTCTTTCCTCCCAGTGTCTGAAACGGTTCAATAAAGGATTCAGTCTCTCTAAACCCCTCCTTTCAGAGAGCTTACTATGCTCTGATTGGTCAGATGGCTCAATCTGTTGTGATTGGTTAGCTGCTTACAGCACGTGTCACAAACTAAACAGTCATTACCATATCTGAATTTCAGCTCTGGAGGCACCATAGTATTTTTAAAAATATCAATATTTCGATACGTATCAATACTGAAATGGTTCCAATACTCCTTTTCTGCAGTATCTATACACCTATACCAGCTGTGCATTCTCGCTCTCTCTTCTTTCAACGCAAACTGACATGCACACGCCGCCTCCAGTGCGTGTCCACTAGTGCGGGCAGAGCAAGCATTTTCAATTCATTCCTATGGAAGTTGAGCTTCCATACGGATGAACTAAAAATGCTCGCTCTGCACCAGTGGACATGCACTCGTCTCATTCATTCTAGTTGAATAGTGCTTGTATTGCACATAATTTTACTAATTCCCGCAGGTTTCGCGCTCACACCAAATGCGCGTGCGCCACTGATATATAAGTGGCGCTCTTATAAAGCCACTTCTCAAACAGCTCGCAAGTACCAAATTAACTTCTTTTTCATGGCTTATTGCGATTAAACGGTCAAATACATCCAAAATTATGTCAACATTCCAGTCTTGCCAAGTATTCAGGTAAATTAAGTCAGTTTTGGAACGTAAACAGTTGAGAGAAAACGCATGTTGTTTTGGCTCCGTGCATAAACTCTTAAAGTGACAGCAGCCTAATAAACCTGCTGCTGTCTGTCATGTTAATCAAAGAGCAAAAGACAAAGAGAAAATCACTCACTGCACTTGACTGAATAACTTTAATTGTAAGCATTAATCAGTATTTAATTTTTTACAATGAAACTATCCAGTGTTATTTTACATTTGATTACTTCATTTCTTACTGTTAGACACACCTGAAAAACTTAAAGCCATGTTTATTTTATTTGTCTCTTTATTCTACTGTATTTATTTGTGCTACCGTTTGCAATTTGTTTATTTGTTCTTATTTTATTACCGATTACTTGTCTTTTTTTGTAAATGTAGTTCAACGATTATCAACAACAAAAAAAAAATTAAATAATAAATTATCTGTATGACAGATATGGCAGTTTTCCCTGTGGTATCAAAAATGGTATTGAATATCGATATTTTTCAAGGTATCATATCTTCAGTACAGTGACAACACAAATACATAGTGATCGAGCCTGGGTCCTCATTCTTTAGAAGTGCATGCAATGTAAATTTGCTATCTCAGCTACAGCTACAGTGTTTGAGGGAGGGTCAAAGTAGATGTTGTTCACAGACAGCCAATGAAGACCATAGGATGGCATTATGCAAGTTTGTTACAAACCTGCAACGGTTTAAGAATGAAGTAAGACTGGAATTACTGATGACTCATTTCAGTCAGTTCAGAATCGGTTCTTTCTTTTGGGAGACAATAACTTCATTTGTTGTGCTCTTTGATCTTTGAAACTTTGCAAGCAGCTGTATTACACAATACATCAAAGATAATATCTGATAAAGCATAATAGGGACACTTTAAAGAATCACTAAAAGTCAAGACAAATAGTAAAATGACTCACCGAAAGCGATCCACTTGGTTTAGAATAAATATTTTATGTCGTATTTTCTTTTTGTTGAGGAAAGCGTGCATGTAAGGGACAAATACAAGCAGCTCTTCAAAGCGCTCTCTGAACGGCACGATGAGGGCCATTTTGTGAGGGCCCCAGGAGGGGTCATCAACAGAGGAGGACTGTCTCTCTATGGGACAGGGCTGATGAGGGAGGTGGTTGTATCCAACAGTCTGGTTCATGTCTCCTGAACAAGTCAGCTGCACCCAAAGAAGGGACCCAAAAACAAACACCATGCACAAGCCGAAGAGCTTCCAGACGGTGCATTTCCTCGACAGAAAACTGAAAGCATAAATGCATGTGTGAAAACTAAACATAACCTGATATATCACCTGTCTAATGCTGGGACAAATCAAAGCACAGGTTAGAATTCAGGTGAGTATTAGGCAGCATTAGTGGGAGGGACATTCTCATTCTTGAGAGCATTTGATTGGACAAAATGAATGAGCTCAAGATGAGTCATCAATACTTTTGGTTGGTATTTCCCAGAAAAGAAATACTGTCAATTTTAAATGTGTTTATCTACAAAAAGTGCAAAGCTAACAGACGTCGCCTAAAAGTCATACAACTCTAGTTTTAAGTACATATGTAAAAGATTGCAGAGCTTAAATCTGCATTATGTAGATTTTCGCCGCTAGAGGTCGCCTATTCAAAACAAAGGCGTAGCTTGATGACACCGAGTTTGAAAGTGGAATCATGGGAGATGTCATCTTCACCTCACAGCCGGTGGAAAAGAATCAGGACTCGGGCAGAAATCATGTTCATGGATGAGATTATTAACGTTACTGTAGTATGAAGCAGAGCAGGGCGAGTGATGTTGGAGCTGAACAAGGCCGCTGGAGCGAATGCTAATGAGAGACGAACGCAACACATGGCTAGACAGCAGCGGGGCTTTTATTATGCCACAGTCGCCGCTTCCGCTTCTTCCAGTCAAGTGTATGAGGTAACACAGCGCTGTTTATCATATTAGATACACTTGAGTGTTTTGAAAATGATGTTATAACATTACTCTGTGCGTTCAAATAAGACTTTAAAACCGGAAACTGAGGGTAACGCGGATATGACGCCATTGACTTGTGACTCCTGGACACGTCCCCTATCCTTGGTTAAAATCGCGATTTTCTCACGATTTACAAATAGTTGGAAACATTTGGGATATTGTAAGTACTCAACTGAACAAAATATATAACACTGGCCTAGTGGTTTTTGGATATTTTCTGCAAAAATCTTACATATTGTGCCTTTAAAGGGTTAGTTCACCCAAAAATGAAAATACTGTCATTAATTACTCACCCTCATGTCGTTCCACACCCGTAAGACCTTCGTTCATCTTCAGAACACAAATGAAGATATTTTTGATAAAATCAAGATCACCAGCAAGATAATTTCCTTTTTCAATGCAAAGAAAGCTACTAAAGACAGTTCATGTGACTACAGTGCTTCAACCTTAATATTATAAAGCGATGAGAATACTTTTTGTGCGCCATAAAAAACAAAATAACGACTTTATTCAACAATATCTAGTGATGAGCGATTTCAAAACACTGCTTCATGAAGCTTTGCAGCTTTACGAATCTTTTGTTTCGAATCAGTGGTTCGGAGTGTGAATCAAACTGCCAAAGTCACTTTAACTATTGAAATTTCGAAACATTTATGACGTAACGAAGCCTCGTTTACTAAAATCACGTGATTTTGGCACTCCGAACCACTGATTCGAAACAAAAGATTCGTAAAGCTTCATGAAGCAGTGTTTTAAAATCGCCCATCACTACATATTGTTGAATAAAGTCACCATTTTGTTTTTGGCGCACAAAAAATATTCTCGTCGCTTTATAACATTTAGGTTGAACCACTGCAGTCACATGAACTGTTTTAAATATATTACAGGTGTGGAACAACATGAGAGTGAGTAATTAATGACTGAATTTTCATTTTTGGGTGAACTAACCTTTTAAGCTTTCAGTTAGCCAATCGATCAAAATTAATTAAACAGCAAGCATTAGATATACTGGTTGACAAACGTCAAAGAAGCCCATGCATTTGTAAACAACTGGTCTTGCTCAAACACACTTAACCCCATAAAGTCTACTGTATGTTTGATACATGAATTTTTAAGGCCTCTAAATTACCAACATGATAAAACCTTGTGCTGAAAAACCAATTGTACACAATCTACTACATTAACAAGTAAATGGCCTTTTAGTATAATCGTATAACCGTTCCCCTTCAGGTTGTGGTACACATGTCTTATTGCTGTGAAATTATTGATTTTCATGAAGTAAACATAAGAATAGCTTTTATATAGTTATTAATACTGCAAGATGAACACTTACTGAACTGAAGCAACTTCTGTTTACTTAATTATTGACATGATTTCTTCAGAAAAATGTGAGTATCAAATATGATCCATCAGGCTTTTGAGGAATGTTTATTTGTTCATCATTGTATTGAATTGCATTATATTTTTTGTGAATATCATCATCTAATATTACTAAGACATATTATTGGGAGATACAGAGTGACTATTGACATGTATATTAATTTTATGTGAGTAGTCTGTTATAAAGATCTCATTACAAGCTATCATATTTTCATCTTTCTTCTGGCCATATAAATATCAGCAACTTCTCCAATTTGTATATTTATGTTCAGTTTTGGCCTCTGAATAGAATTTGTGTTTTATTTTCCTCCTAGAGTGTGAGCTGAGGTCTATATAAAACATGCAAACTTTTTATTTTATTTTCTTATACATTTTCTCTAATTAGTAGTTTTTTATTATGATTTCAAATGCCAGGCTTTACAGGGTTAAAACTCTTCACACTGTGCCTCATACTCACTGAATCGCTCCATGATGCTGCACCCTTTGACTTTCACTTCTTGAAATTTTGAAAACACATAAAAATACTATACTATAGTAAATTGTAGTATACTGTATATATCATAATATTTACAACACTCTGTTAATGAATGCTACAGCATACTGTAGTATTAACTATAGTGAACTGATCAACTGTAATAAACACTGTAGTATACTTTAGTTTTTACTACAGTAAACAGTAGTGTATTCTACTGTACAGTTCTCTACAGTAGTGTTTTCATTGTAGCATAATATACCCTATAGTTGTAGAAAACTTAGTACAGTATTGGGTAAAGTAATTTGTTTATATTACTATAGTTGTTATATTACCACAACAAATTAATTCAAGTACTTTACTATAGCATGGTTCAAAAACACTATATAATATTGTGAGAGCAAACAAAGATTACAGTTTTTTCATACAAAGACCACCATCTCCAAATAATTACAGCAATTCAGCAAATCGAATAAGTTTATATATAGAGAGAGAGTGATCATATGTTGATATACATGTTATGATAAGGCTGAAGCGTTTACCTTCTATCATCTTTGAAATACAGCACAGGTTTTCTCCGTGAAGAGTACATCATCTTTGTGCTCTGAACTAGGCAAGCAGATCGTAATATCTTCACATATACTTCGTTGATACAGCCTTAGGCTTAAAACGACGACGTCTACATGTTAAAACCAAATTTCTCGTTTGCAATAGTGTCTTTTGTCGCTTTCCATCATAAATGCTCTGCAACTTTAAACCACATTCTTCTTAATTGTCTGCTTGAACGTATCTTGCATAGTAGGTGCGACGCTAATCACTCTTATCAACCCTAAAGCGCAATAATTAACCTATTTCATGCTTATGTCTGATTAGAAAATTTCGTGAGTTCAGTTACACGTTACTCATAACGGAACGCGCACGGCAGGAGCTCGCGGAATAATTTCACGGCGACAAGTCCGTTTGAATTACTTAAACGGGTGTTACAAACCGCAAACATACCAGTATAGTTTGCCTTTGTTTTATACGCCGCGCCATTACCGGTAAACGTTCAAAAACTTAACTGAGAACTGTGACAAAAGAAAAAATCACACGCTGGCTGGAATCGTCCGTCTTTTAAATATTCCTCTGGAAACAGTGTACGGAATAAAGTTCCTAGGATTTTCCGACCTGACAGGTACATTTAGTTTTAGAGACATAATTAGACATATATTGCGAATTTAATTAGTTATATGCACAAAGCGAAGGTAACCAATGGACAGTGGAAATCAGAGTGCGACGTGTCATGTGATAAATGTACAAATATGACTACACTAACGAGAAACTGTGAGGTGAAGTTCGATTCTTTTTCGCGAATCGGTTCTTTTGAATCGTTCGTTTTAATTAACTGGACCCGGTTAAAAAAAAACAGTAATTATTATTTTACGCTATCGCATGGGCGCAGACATTTCTATAGTATTATTACACGCCCTATTAAAGCTTTATGGTAGGCACAAATAAATTACTGTTTACGTTTACCGAATATGGCGTCGTAAACAAACTATATAACTCGTTGCATGTTTTTTTTTTTTTTTTAATTTCTAAAGGCAGAGAGTAATCTCATCTTTCCAATTACACTTCTTTTTAAAGTTCTAAATAGTTTACATGTTTATTTTCTAGAAAATGTCTTCTATATCATAAAAATGACATTAGTTAATTTGGGTTAAATGTGTTTGGAATGTATTGTATGAATGTCTCACAACACAATAATGTAGTAGTAGTAATAAAACACTCCATTAGTAAATTAATTCCTCAAACAACTGTGAAGTGGACATTAAAACTGAGCCAATGTTTGGGGAGCAGGAAACTTTATTTCTGAGTGCAATTCTGGGTTGATTTCTCACCAACAATCTTTTCTCTCCCCTATCCCCACTTAAAAAAGTAATCCCATTTCCCTGTGGCGGCTTATAAACTAAAATGACCAAAAAAAAAAAAAAACTTAAACCATACAATGTGAGGGCAAAGCGATTCAGTGAGCAATAATCTATGTGTAACAAAACACTCAAAAAAAACATGCTAAATGTTTAAAAAGAAAATACAACAATGACAACAGCTATGGCAACTGAAAAAGCAAACAAATCACAAATATCTTTAGATTTTTACAGTGTATTCTGGGCAGATCACTTTAAAGGGGCAAATAATCTGTGAAATCTCTACATCAACCTGAGGAATTGACAAGAAGAAATAGAAAAATGACAACAATGTATGTGCAAGATGGCAATACGGATTTCACAGGGAACTGAGGAAAATCTCATTCGATTAAAATCTGTCAAAACTCAAATCAGAATAATAGACGATGGATAATGGGGATATAAGTATTCGTGAGAAATTAAAACAATAACTTTTGATATAATTTCTTTCAATGTGCCAAGTACTCACAGTCACAATTAAACATTTTACTTTTTGATAACTACATTTCGCCATTTATTTAGGTATATACACTTCAAACATGTACACTTTTAATCAAAATCATTGAGGTCACTGTCAAAGTGTAGCTATCAAAAGCAAAGAACGCCTAATACTAACATGATCTGAGTGTTACTGATGACAATGATGCTTATTGAAAATAAAATGGTGGGGTAAAGAAAACATTTACCAATTGTATAAAGAATAAAAAAAAAACACCAAGAAACATTCACTCTGAGCAAAACTTTAAATATCATACTAATTACTGCATAACCAAAACAACAGAAGAACGATTTACACCTGCCACCAGGATAAACGCAGTTATTTTTGTCTTGTAAATGTTTATGCAAATAACCCAAGGTTATTTAGGAAAACATCACACTCGCAGCCCAGTTAATATCTTCATCAGCTTTCTGAAACATATTACTGTTAACAATTTAGCGGGCTATAAAAAAGAAATTGTAAGGCAACCACTACGCAATTTGTGTTTTGAATCCAGTAAACTACTTTGAGTGCCTATCACCTCAAACTGTAATGCTTTTCTGAACAGAAACTAGATTCACATTACATGGGGTGAGGAGGAGGCACTGAAACGAGCAGTGTAAAACAAATGCAAGATAAACCAGGGGAATTTAGGGTGGGAACTGAACTGAGAGCATGTTGAGTTTTCAGCAGTCTTGACCACACATGAAGCAGGCGATCTTCAAAATTTTGTGTGTACTGTATCAACTGACAATCACAATTTTTAAAAAATCCAAATACAGTTCTATACTAATTTCTTGGCCTCAAAGAAGCTCTTGAGATGTCTCATTTGCCAAAAACCAATGGCCACCAGGATCAGCGTCTGGACGATAGACCACCACAGAACCCTCTGATTGGTGCTCTCACTGGTTTGTCTGAAGCGTTCCTCACGATACTGAAAGTAAAAAAAAAAAAAAAAAGATTCATGTAAGGATCATTCTTGTGCACAGATGACAGAAAATAAGATGCGCTAATTGAATGCGTTAATTGAATTAGAATGCCTTATAATAATTTGGTTGTGTTAGATCTGAATAAAGGCCCGTTTACACCAAGAACGATAACTATATTTGCGTCCACACCAACGAACGATAACGGTGTTTATTTTAAGCTCACGCGCTGCGGTTTCAAAGTGTGTACGACATGTTTTTTCTGTTCTTGTTGCATTTACACGGCTTTAACCAGCAGATGTCCTCAGTATGCTTTGTTTTCAGTGAATAGCTAGTGTAATCGATCTAATCTAACAATGAATTTTGCTGACGAAGTCAATATAATGGAATAAAAACTGCAACTTCAAAGGAAGCAAGGCGATGTTGTCGAAACTAGCGCTGGATATCTGAGGTAATTTTATTTTACACTGTTTGCTAGCCTGGCATAATGATCTCATCATTAATACTTCTCACCATTTATTCCGAGGGTATCACCGATTGTTTTCCATATATCCATTTTCTTTAAAGTATCCTTGAAAAGGGGGTTTGACTTGTCAAACAGTGGTGGCTTTTCTGGACCTCTGCGATTAACTTATCCATTATGTCATCTGCCATTTTAAATCTGCAAGCCCTTAAATTAGAATGGATTCTCATTGGCTATCAGTGTTTTATTGTTCAACAGCTGGAAAAAATTGTTCTGAAAGTGATCCCAATGATATCGTTATCATTACAGCTGTGGTGTGGACAGTGCTATTCTTTTATATTTAGAATGATTTTTAGAACTATATCTTTTATCTTTATAGTTATTGTTCTTGGTGTGAACGGGCCTTAAAGCCAGATCTCAATTCCCAAACCTGCAGGACACGTACCCTCTGATAGTTCTGCTCTTTCTGGATCTGATCCACCTGCTCCATCAGCTGTCGAACTCTCAGCTGCAGCTCCGTCAGCTTGTCTTTGGCAGCAATTTCTGCATAGTTGTTTGTATGCTCACCAACTTGGATGTCCAAGTGAACACGCTGTATTGAAAATTCAAAAGCAATTTAAATAGGTAGCCAGTAAATAACAGATGGTGCTCTACACTTTAAGTAACATATATATGCATTTTTAAAAAAAATAAAATATATAAACAAATTAAAAAAAAAAAGCAATATATACATTTTATAAATTAAAACATCCAGTTATGTGCAATAATGTTTTGTCAATTTATGTGCATGACATTTGTAGCAATATACTTGACATATAATATTTGACATGAAACAAAGGTTGCTATAGACCTTTCTTCCATATTGAGACGTAACGACTTCTCAAACATGAAAAACTGTAGGACGAGACTTGATTTTGTCCATGGGGAATTGATTGGATGGTTGTGGTTTGCTATAGCTGTGATGTCATGTGATTGACAGGTTGACCCGCCTTCGCGCCAGTTAACACCCCATCAGAAGAGAAGTGATGGTGTTGCAATAGGAAGGGGAAGTTATTTTGAATAAAGATTACGAGGGCACATGAATTTATATATAAAAAAAAAATTATGTGCACTGATAAATCATTTATAATAAATACTGCAATATTCCATTAAAAAAAATGCTAACTTAAATTTCATGGTGACTTTAAGGAGACTAGAAGATGTGGTGCACAAAAAAAAAAAAAAAAAATGAACTCACAAGCATCCCACCAGCAAACAGAGCAAACTTGGAGGAATTTGAGTGCAAGCAGATTTGATGCTCTCCAGGGGTGTGGGAGGTGAAAATAAACCTGCCCTCGGATCCATACTGGCGGGACAGGATCACCTGTAACCCAGAAAACATAAGCAAATGAGCATGATAAGATACAAACATACTGGGCTTTTATTAATCACAAATCTTTACCCAAACAGACCTTCTCATCAGGATCTTTCACTTCCACAAACATCCCAAGACCTTGAGTTGCAGGCAAATACTCTTCTTTCTGCTTGTCATACAGCTGTGTTCGGTAGTTACCTGTTTAAAACAATTTCACACTTGTAAGGAAAGAGAGCAAAGTCATTTCATTATGTTCATTATAATCCACTGATAACACACTAAACACAAGAAGTCATTTTTTTTTTAATTCAGTAAACTACTTTGAGTCCAAACACTGTAAGTAATACACTTAACACAAGTTTTCATCTTAAAGTGAGATGAGGAGTTGTCATATTCACTTGGGTATTCGGGATATTTCAACATTATATTCGTGTCTCATAATTCACCTCCTCATCTAACTTAGAGTAGGTGCAGGATGGATCACTACGGCGTTACCTTAAAAACTAAGTTAAAATATTTAAAAAATCGTTTAAGCTAATGTTACTTACCCAAACCAGTAAGCATGTAGATGTCTACTTAAATGTTAATTTGTGTAAATTATCTTTTGTAGCTTCTTTTTTTTGTTAATTGAAGTCCAGCTGGTTGGCAACGAATGAACTCTACCTGACAAACCTGCTAGTTAGCACTAGGCTAAGCATTAACGTGAACTGCAAACTTGGCTTCTTCTGCTTCTCTTACTTACCTATTATCATGGTTTCGTCTGGTATTTCTTCTATGAAGCATTTCTTTTCAGTCTCGCCGATATGAAAGTACAAAGCAGACACAAAACTGTTGTAAATGTTTAACAATAACACCAAATAAAGTGTAAACTGCATTCTGATTGCCACCATCTTGACACTACCGGCGATAAGTACACTGCGCCTGCGCAGAGACTCAATGCCACGTAACCCATCGTCGTCCATCGTCCAATCACAAGCGGAATCCCAAAATTGTTCATGGTCATTGTAGTTTCATTTAGTTGTCGGCATTTTGATTCAACTTAGTGAACCGAATCCTTTGAATCTTTCAAAAGGATTTATTTAGTTCAATGGCCCCTTCAGATTACAGTAGGATTCAGCTAATTTGTATACTCACCACAAAAGTTAATTTGCTTTAAATAATTATCTTATTTTATTATGTTGTCTCATATTTAGGCTGTCAATCAGACAGTAAAACACATTTAAAAGGTAAGAAAACGTCTGACTAAACTAAACCTTTTTGCCACACTTTGTAGAGCGTATATATATGGGTAGTTAACAAATAGGCAGTAGAAAGTGCTCTTTTTTGTAAAACACCTTTTTTAAAAGAAAAAATACATATAGTTATGTAGTGTGAAGTCTTATGTTTAAGAAAATATAAGGGGTCACTAACTTGATCAATTCTTTCACTGTTTTATTTATTTATTTATTTATTTATTTTTTTGGATCATTTTTACTGAACTGTTCCGTAAATATGTCCTATGGTGTGACATAGCAAAAATTAAGGAAAAAAAACCCCACTCTTAATAACATAAAATAGCATGAGAGAGATTTCTTTTTATTCTTAGATGCTTATTTTCAGAACCAAAGCTGACCCTGCAAAATATTTTTCTTTATCTACGTAATTATGCAGGAAATTTTAAACCTGGTCATATATTTGGGATTAGGCTATTAGCAGAAATGGATTTTAATATCAGCTATAATAATAAATGCGACAGTGTAAATGCTTGGAAATAAAGCTAAGTATGTATTTAAGTCCATAATTTATCTGAAAAAGTTGTGAAGCGTGTATTTTATTTCTTGATGTGTTTTATTGACCACATAGGTATATGCTCATTTAAAATATGCTTACAAATTATTCTAGATACCTTATTATTCTACTTTTTCACGCACATTAGCTTCGCATTGGCCTGAACAAAAACGGCAGACACGCTGAATAAAAATGCAAATTAACTGACAGTAGATGGCAGAATATAGCCGTTGCCTCGGTTACCTCTGCAAACAAAGCAGCGCTTTGTTGTTGTTGTTTTTTTATTTTTTTTTTTTTAAACATGTTTAATGTTTTTTTAGACATCATACGGAGCTAATATGAGAAGAAAATGCCATCGAAACTTTCCTCGTCGAAAGGCGACGAGTTTGCAGGTATGAAATGCCAACTATTTTACTTTTTAAGGACCCGCGGGACACTGAAATCAATACAATACAACATAATTATAAGTCTTCCCACAGTGAATAACTGCACAAAGCGATTTAAGCTGTATACGCTTACCTTTCAAAGTATTATTCTGTATTTAGATGAGTACTTTAACATTTGTAATGCATACGTTGAGGCCGATCAGATATTCGCTACCGTAATGAATATGAACGTAACTTTTCTATAACCCCAATTTAAAAAATAACATTTTACATGCTTAGGACGTTTTACGTTGTAAGAATTTACAGGGATAATTCAGAAACGGTGACTCGTCAGGTAATGTTTTCTCCTCAAATTCAGATTATTTTCTATTGATTCAGTATATGGCGCCGCGGTGGCTTCACCTGTTGTGACGTCACAGTAGTAGTTTTGCTCTTGACTGGAATTGTGACGTCAGAGTTCTGGAACGTTCAGAAGTATATAAAAGAAGCACAGCTGCCTGTTTATCATTGGCCTGGTCTGACTCATCTACAAGCAGTTGTGCTTTGTACTGGTTTTTGAGAACAATCTTCTTTGAAGGACAATCGAAATGGCAGGATCCTACGATTGGTTTTCAGCTGAGGATGACGTTCAACCAAGAGACCAAGGGTCATCATTGCTTGTGAATAATTTGCATCAAGATGTGACCGAACGACTGTTGCATACCGTATTCCACCCATTCGGACACATCCTTTCTGTGTACGTGTGCAGAAATACAGTGACCGGGCGGTCTCGTGGATATGGTTTTGTGACCTTTAAACACCGGCATGATGCAAAAAATGCTCTAGAGGCTCTGAATTATGTGGAGCTCATGGACCTACCAATGATGTGCAGTTGGGTCCAGTACATGGATATTAAGGTCCTGGCAAGGCGCAGTGATAGGTCTGCCATATATAATACCCTCTCAAACTATGCGGAAGTCCTGGAGCCCAGAGAAAGCATCTCTGAAGCAACAAGGTCATTGCTTGTGAGTAATTTGAAATCAAATGTGAGCGAACAAGAGCTGCGTGCAATGTTCCTCCCATTTGGCCCCATCTGTACTGTGCAAGTGTGCCGAGATAGAAGAACCAACCTCTCTCGTGGGTATGGTTTTGTGACCTTTAAACATCGCTGTGATGCAGAAAATGCCATAGTGGCTCTGAATTTTTCTGAGCTCTTGGGCCAACCAGTGCACATCCACTGGGGCCAAGACAGTACTATTAAGGTCCTAGAGAGGAGCAAAGAAAGCAGCTCCCGTTATTGGCATGTTGAAGAAATAGCCCAGACTGAACCTATCGAGCAGTCATGGGGAAGAAGACTTGCAAATTCTGCGAAAGGTTTTTTCACAACAGTTTTGACCAACCCAGAAGCCTTGGTCGGCATTGGCCTCCTAGCATGCGGCTTGTTTATGAGAAGGGCCTAGTGTAGGACAAAGAATGCAGCTCCAACATGTGACTTCCTCTCATGAAAAAAGTCACGAATGAATCTTCTAGCAAGGCACCTAACCCACAATCGCTCCCCGGGTGGCACAGCAAATGGCTGCCCACTGCTCCAGGTGTGTGTCCACACTAACTTGGATGGGCAGTTGTGGCCTAATGGTTAGAGAGTCGGATTTGTAACGTGGAGTTGCAGGTTCAAGTCTCAGTACCGGCAGGAAATGTAGGTGGGGGGAGTGAATAAACAGCGCTCTCTTCCACTCACATTACCCACAACTGCCCTTGAGCAAGGCATCGAACCCCCAGTCGCCCCCGGGGTGGCACACTAACTGGGATGGGCAGTTATGTCCTAATGGTTAGAGAGTCAGACTTGTAACCCAAAAGTTGCAGATTCGAGTCTCAGTAGCAGCAGGAAATGTAGGTGGGTGAGTGAATAAACAGTGCTCTCTTCCACTCTCATTACCCACAACTGAGGTGCCCTTGAGCAAGGCACCTAACCCACAATTGCTCCCCGGGTGGTTAATTTTTTTTAACCAAATAAAGATGATTCTAAAGATGATTCTCAACTATGTTATGAAAGATATAACAAAATGATTTCATATGCATTAATTTGCATATTAATGTGTTCTTGGGGCAACATGTGATGAAAAAGAAGTGTAATAATGGGAACATGCCAACATTTTCATAAGAATATCTAAATTTTCATAGGAATATTGATAATTTCTTTCCATGTTCACTTGTGGCTCCCCAAAATGCCTGATAAACCTGCTCTAAGTCCCATGCTGAGCAGTGTTGCCAACTGCTTTCAATTGAAAGTAGCTAAAACTAGTAGCTAAATGTCACTACATGACATCATAATGGCAAATTCATTGATCTATAAAAATATGAATAGAGATCAGTGGGCAAAATAAGAATCTAGATAAGGTTTGTCCAAGAAATTGCTAGATTTGTCCCTAAACTTTTGAAAAAAGTCTCAAAAGGGGCGGGGAAGTCACTAAATCTAGTGACAAAATCCCTAAATTGGCAACACTGGCACTGAGTCCGAAATCGAATACTTCACTAAGATATACTATAGTACACAAAAAAACAGTATGCGAACAGAGTAGTTTGTCCGAATTCATAGTATTCGAAAAACAGTAGGCGAAAAGTACCCGGATGACGTACTACTTCTGACGAGATTCTGAAGTGAGCATACGATGGACACTTTACTTGAATGGAATTGAAGGGACGTAACTGATGTTGGTAGTTCATGTGACAGTAACAACATGGCGGATGTAGTACATCCGGATTTTATTCATACTACACGCATTCGTACTATATAGGACGTACTTTTTCAACGGTCGCGAAGTAAATTTAAATTCAAATGTAGTACCTGCTCAGTACGTGATTTCGGACGCAACTCTGGTGTCTTCTACAGAGGACATGTATGAAATCGATGCCCTGTTTCGCAACAGAAAGTCATATTCTGATATGAATTTTGGATAATTTACAATATATCAAATGTCCATAAGCGTGCTAAATTCAATAATTCAGTCAATGTCAGTCATTTTTAAAGACCAAATCTCTGAAAAGCCAAGAATGTGCTCTTTACATACATCCAGACTTAAAACTGTGAAATATACCCCGGTTTCGCAGACAAGGCTTAAGCTAGTCCTAGACTAAAATGCATGTTTAAGCTGTTTTAACTGAAAGCAACTAGTACTGACATATCTTAAAATGTCAGAGCCACTGTTTTGTCTCAAGATGCACACCAGTAATGTTTTTTCTAAGGTATGTTTATAAAAGCTACTTAAATACCCTAATTGAACTAAGGCCTAATCCTGACTTAGGATAAGTCCTGTCTGTGAAACTGGGCCATTACATCCTCTACTGTCTCTGCCTGAGGCTATACCTGCCAATGTCTTCAATAACAATCAGAGATTGATAATGCTGAGAAAAATCACTCACTGATATACTCTATTTATTGCTTGTAATGGGTTTTTTGTGTCCAAGGATGAATGGATCTAGTCAGGAAATTTAATCTGACACAAATGAAGACGAGGCTCTAAGTCATACAGTCCGTTCAAGTGTTTGTACTGTCTTAAGGTTTGTACAGCTCAAGTGTTTTTGCGTGTACTTTAACACCACTAGATTGCTCCGACTAAATATATGTTCAAAGACCAATGTTTTTGACATCACGCCGAGGTTGTAGTTAAAACTACTAGAACATTCATTCATACATAAAAAAAACTCATATTTGCACTAAGTCAACACTTAAAACTGTTTTTTCAGATGTGGCAGAGCTTCGTTCAAAGGGAGTCAACTGTTGACAGTGACAAAGTGATGCAAATTTGTATCGGTCCCGAGTTGTTAGTGACATTTTTATTACAGTAAAATATTTACCAGGACAAATAATTATTTTGGTCCTGGAATTAATTTTGAATGCTAGTGGTTTAAGCTGAATATATAATACAACACATGGCTAAACTAATACAAACAGAAAAAGGAAAACACATTTTTAACAAGTCAACTGTTAAAGCTGCTTTATTTTCTCACCAAAAGCATCATTTTACAGTCATGGCCCATTTGCTCTCCAACAGAAAATAAACATCTTTTGGGAACTACTTTCAGAAACTGTTGTAAATCAGTGCATTGCAATAACTTCTTTTATAGGCGCAAAAAATAGCAAAATTAACATAGATGTAAGAAACAAAACCTCGCACAAGGCTGAATTCTTGTTACCCTGCAGTAATAAAAAAATGACAATTTATTTTCAAAACTCCTATGGTTAAAAAAAAGAAGGCTGAAACATTATACTGCAGAGAGAAGGGCAATAACTTTAGAAAATAAGCTAAAATATTTACATTGATTTGATCAATTTAAGAAGACATTTTCATTAGTTTGATTTCTTTTGCAGTCCATTAAAACCCTCTTAAGTAAATCATAAAAAATGCTTTAAATGCTAAAAAAAAAAAAAAAAAAAAAAAAAAAATGTAACACTCCAGATCAGAAAAAACAATGTGTAGATGGAAAAGAAACAGATAAAGGGTTAAAAACAATAAAACCACCAAGAATTGAGACGTAGTGTATACACAGCATATACACAGAAATAAAGATTGGAAATGTGTAATCTACTATACGCAAGCAGACCCAAATCAGACAGATCCACATAAAGAAAAGTTTCTTTGAAGCCACCAGTCCTACTCTGTAGATTCAAACCATCTTTCCTTCCAATCAAGCATTTCAACAATATCAACATTTGTACAGCTGTACGAAATTCACATTAATGTTTTTCACCTACAATCTCCAGAGTTCTTTGAAATCCGGATGTTTAGTAGAACCTCTTGTTCCTCTCCTGACGCTTCTGAAAGACCACAGCACCAACAACTGCACAAACCACAATCCCCAGCAGGGCACACAGCAGAAGTAGGAAGACCTTCCAGCCAGTGAGGGGTGTGCTTCGAAAATTTCCCGTTGGATCATCAATATTGTCTGTTTTGTGGGAGAAGACATGTAAACATGACAAGCAATTGAATGAAAAATCCTTCTGCCAACTGTAATCACACATCAGCTGTGTAACCTTTTGGCGACTTGAGAAGACTGACACTAGGCTCGATCTTCGTCCAGTCCTGGTTGTCCTCCTCAGGAGTATGTTCTACCATCAGCTGGTACATCTTCATAGAGATGATGTCATGGTTATCTGCACAGAAGAAACAGTGCTAGTGAGGTCTGGCAAAAGGCATCAGGACTACTGTGGACTGTGGCGATAACACTTACCAGAGAGATCTCCTGTGGCCGCAGAAGCCCCAAAATAGTATCCTGTAGGGAGGCGGACACCGCTAATATCAATGCATTCTTTCCAATCGTTGCTGTCATCCACATCTACCATAATCTGTGAAAACAGAACATACAGTAGCTTTGAAAAAGCCCTATACATATCGCCCCATATATTAAAGGATTTTTATCATCTTTTAGTGTCTTCCCCACTGCAAAAAGACCATCTATTGAAACAGCTCTGGTGGTTTCTGACACTTTTTAAGAGAGGCCTTTGCTCATTTCAGATGTGAAGGTTCATTTCTTAAAAGCATTCAAAGCTAAATTAATTATAAGGTTCAGGAAATGGAAAATGAAAGTCATGAAAAAATGGTCATATCAAAAACCAATTCGTACGTATTTTACGAGGTGGCTAATTCGTACGACCTCACTCGTACAAATTCATACGAATTGTCTAAACCCCAGTGCCGGATAGATTTTAATGGCAGGGTTAGGGGTAGGTCATTCGTACAAATTCATATGAATTTGGCAACTCATAAAATAGCAAAAAACATACAAATTCATACAAGCGAGGTTGTACGAATTAGCCACCTCGTAAAATACATACGAATTGCCGTGAGATTGGGTTGTCGTGTCTGTTTCAGTGCCAAAATGAAACTTCTTCTATGAAACAATATTCGTTACAGGTCTGTTCACACCAAGAACAATAACTATATATTAGCAAAGTCCCTTTAAGACAAGTATTTTCACTCGGCGGCCATCTTTGAAACGCCTCTCGGGCATGCAAGTGCAGCTCCCATCTCTTTGAATGGAGAAACATTCAATTCTCCAAAGATGTTTGCCAAGCTTTCGATTAAATTTCATATTTGAAATCACCAATGAAATCTGACAACAACTGTCTCATAAATTTTGTTTCTAAATGCTCGAATCATGACAAAAAAAACCCCTTTATTTTTCAGGCTGGATCAAGCTAATGCGCATGCGCAGTCCTAAATGCTCTTGTGCCTCATTTCGGAGACGCACGTCTGACTGTTTCAATAGGAACTGGAGCTTCTAACGGCCGCTGCAGTGACTTTTCCAATTGGCGATTGGCTCTTATTCAGAAGGCGGGACTTATTCCGCCATATTGCACATTGCACATTCTCCCATTCAAAACAATACGAGTGACGCGTCTTGTGTTATTCTATAGTCTTTGATATTAGTGTCCACACCAAGGCAGGACATAGATCTGTTTATTATAAATGCGCACTGCCGTTTTGTCGTCTACCGTTTTAAATGCTCAAGCTCTTTAAAGCAGGATGGATTCTGATTGGCTGTCAATGTTTTTATCGTTCATCAGCTGGAAAAAATAATGCTGAAAGTGATTCCAATGATATCGCTCCTCTGTGCCATTATCGTTAGTTGTGGTATTCTTTTATATTTAGAACAATTTTTAGAACTATATCTTTATCGTTATAATTATCGTCCTTGGTGTGAACAGGCCTTACCGTTCAAAATTCAGTAAGGTGCCAAAGTAAAGGGTCAGTAAGATTTTATTTTTTGAAAGAAATTGATACTTTTATTCAGCAAGGATGCATTAAATTGATCAAAAGTGACAGTAAAGACATTTATAATGTTATACAATATTTGTATTTCAAATAAATGCTGTTTCTATTAATCAAAGAATCCTGAAAAACAATTTTTCCACTGGTGACTTCGGTTTCCACAAAAATATTAAGCAGCACAAACTGTTTTCAGCATTGAAAATAATAAGAAATGTTTGAGTATCAAATCATCAAATTCATATTAGAATGATTTCTGAAGGATCATGTGACACTAAAGACTGGATTAATGATGCTGAAAATTCAGCTTTGAATAAATTATTTTTTACAATATATTAAAATAGAAAACAGTTCTTTTAAATTGTAATAATATTTCACAATATTACTGTTTTTTACCATACTGATAACGTTTTTACCATCCTTTATCACCGTATTTACAATTATTGAGCTCTTACCGTGAGTCTGCCTTTGGAGTATCTAACAGCCAGGTACGTGTCATGATCTTTGTTTCTGACTTCAACGGAGCAACCTCCCAATTCAGTAGACCGGCCGTCTTTCCCGTGATCATACGGCAGGGAGCCGTTATTCACCATTGCAGAAATATAGGGAAAAGAGCGCTAGAGGACCAAAAAATATGAATAAAATTACATTGAGTTGACAAAACTACACTGTAAATTACTGAATAATGGTACTTTGTACCTTTATACAGCTGTTCCTGAATCAACTTGTGTAAAACAGAATGATCTAAATTCATAAAAGGTCACTGTAAACTACTAAAATCAAAGTAATAAACATTGTGAATATTTAAAAAAATACTTCAACAACAAATAATGGATGATAAAGGGAAGAAACTGACATGGATCACATGATGCAGGCAAAACAAAGAAAGCATTGCTTATTTGTAGCGTTTGGAAAATTGTTGAAAGATCATTTCAGAACATAAAGCAAATCAAAAGAGAGTGAAGAAGGAGTAATCCAAATAAAAGATATTCTTCTCTACTCTAAGGATTGTTTCTCTCAGTTCGACATCTGAATGCAAATACATGGCACATGATCGTATTCAAACTACGCTTAAAGTTCAGTTTAGATGAGGACAAAACCTCAGATGACCAGAAGCAGACCAAACATGCCACAAGTCCAGTATTCTTAAAGCCTCAAACATATTTGCTAGTTTGGATATAGATATCTTTGTATTTAGTGTCAAGTCAATTTCTGGTCATGAAAAAGCAAAGCTTTCATACAAACGAAGGTACAAAAACACAAATAATTTACATCTCTCAACTCACATCCGGAGCCTCATCATTAGGGTATGTGTCTATAAAAATGGCCAACCCATGGAAATTGGCACTACTTCCAAACACGGTGCCTGTAGAGAAAGAAGGACCCATGAGTACGGCACACTTACATCCATTCCTTGGAGATCATTACGGAAGGTATCCACAAAAATAGCCAGGCCTATAAAATGGTCTTGGTTTCCAAAGACTGGGCCTAAATGAAAGTATGACACAATCAACTGCAGGGAAGAAAGAGCAGGCTTGCAAATGGATCACAGATGGACTACACACACATATAGACCGCAGTATAACTCATTACATTTAAAATCATGAAGTGCACAATGGAAATGGTCAGAGAAAGAGCTTCAAACCGGATCCGAATTATCCTTCACAGGATCACAGCTTTCAAATTTACCAGGATGTAGTCTCTCCTTCGTGTACCAAACGGCTAAGCCATCTCCATGGAGGTTCTTCTTTCCCGATCCATGAATTTTAAACTGCACATGCATCTCCCAATCCTTCAAATAACATGGCTGCAAAAGGCAGAAAATTAACATTACTCATATAGCTTATTATCCATTTTGACTGGGTTCCTGCAACACCAGTGTGGATGTAATGTGAACTAAGAAACTTTCAGTTTCAGGTTATGTTTACTCGACAACAATGATACAAGTTTACACTGTATCGCTTTCAAAAACTGAAATTTCATTTTCATGTTAATTTTACATAAAGTTTCAGTTATTTTGTTGTTTGTCAGTTTTATAAGTTTGTTTTTTAAAATGTCATATATATATATATGTTTTATTAATTTATTATTTCATTTTTACTTTTATTTTACCACATCAAATTAAAGTGAAAATGACAAATGCAGTTATCTGAAATAAAATAAGTTTGAGTTTTTTATTTTATTTTATTTCAGTTAACGTTTATTTTAATTAATGCAAAACATTTTTTATATGGTTTTAGTTGTACTTATACTATAATAACCTGAGTCCACTTTAAACTCCAGCTACAAACTCAAAATAAAACACTTAAAAAAAAAAAAAAAGATTAAATATTTTATCTATTTACTTTCATGTCACGTGACCATTAAGTGCCATCAGAGAACCGTGAACATGCAAATGTGTGGTTGAATTATTGAAATATTAAATTCTGAAGGGGTAGGCTACTTAAAGTAAATATTTTACATCTAAGGGGTGACAAAAAAAAAAACGTTTGGGAACCGCTGCTGCAAGTTTTTAGCTCTACAAGACAGTTTTACTCACCACTGTATTCCAGATGGACCCTTGTTTGCTCCTCTCATCTGGAGTTAGGCGCACATACTGGCTGGTTACTAAAGTACTTCCCCAGAAGTCCCACTGACTTGAGGGACTCGTTCCAACACCTGATCATCAAATAAATGAATAATCATATAATTTATGCACAGTTGAGTCACAGTGTCTTGGATGTCAGTCACAAGCTTCAGAAAAGTGTAATGTTTAAAAATATTTCTTCTCACTTTTTGTTAATGTAAATGTAAAATAAAGGGGGGTTGTGTTACATTTTGATTTTATGTTATTGAATTAATGTTTACTACATTATTTATAATAATGATTTTTTACACAGTGCACTTGGAAATTCAGTATTTAAAATGAATATGAATTTTTTCATATTTGTGGGATTGCTAATTTGCCTTTTGTACAAGACGATCAAATGTGTTTGCTTACACTGAAGCACAACATGCTCTTTGGATCATTCTCACATTTTGAAGAACAGGATCATCAAGTTTTGCACAAACATGTGCCTTTTTATATCATTTTTGTTAAGAACAAAACTGCTTTCTGCTGCTTTTTAAAAATATTTGGACCCCAGTGTATGTATAAAACAGTAAATGTGCTATGCAAGAACTTTTCCCCCGCTCAATTAAATAGTATTTTGACAATTTGCATGCTCTTCGTGTGAAGGCAGATTCCTTTACAATCTGCACTATAAATGCAAACTACCCTCACTTGTTCAAATAAAGGTGCTGACTAGTTTTATTTACACTAAATTGTGTTCCTGTAAAGATTCTTCTGTAGACTATCCTGTGGTACTTGTTCCCAATAAAATACATGACCCATGACATTAAAAAATAACTGGTGATATCATACTCAACGTAAAGAACATAAAAACTTAAAAAATGTCGTCAACAAACCACAACAGGACTGTAACACTAGCAGGCAGCTACAGCAGCTACTCACCCTGATATGGCTTAATGAGCGAGTGCTCGCGCTTTAAGTGCTCCGCATTCCCGTCCGTTATATCTGAATATACGGAAGAAAAGTGGAGTAGCCATAAAAGTAAGAGTATTCTGTGACACACAAGCATTTTACGAGTTACACTTGGTTGAGTGTGAAGCCATACAGCTGGGCTTCTTTCTCGTGCCATTTTTAACGTCTTCCTTCCTCCGCGCCTTCACTTCCTGCGCAGAGAAGACGTAGGCTGTGTTTCAAAGCCTAGTGAGCTGCCTAACTAGATAGCATGTTTGGGCATCATGTGCACGAGCATTCTTACACCTAAAAAGCGCAGTATAGGTGGGAAGATCACAAGGTTTTGAGACACAGCAGCAACTGATTTAAGTTTTCCTCTTTCATTTACTTCACAATTCGAGGTTGAATTGTTTTGTTTTGTTTTAATTTATAATTTGTTGTAAAATACCGTTTGTCAATTAACATGCACATATAAAGGACACATTTTAAATTATTTTATGTGTTGGGGTCCAAACATTCACATTTCTTTTTAAAGAAAATGTCTAAAATTAGGTGTAGAACTGAGTTTCAGCTCATCTGTAAAGTGGCGGACATCTTTCTTTCTTTCTTTTTTTTTTTTTTTTTTTTGTTTTCAAAGAAGGTTTAGGCCAAGGTAAATGTATATGCATTGAACCATTTAAAAAAATTTATTAGACCGATTTTTTTTTTTTTTTTTTTTTTTGAAAATCGCTACTTCATCGGAATGGTACGAAACTCAGTGAAATACGAAAAAGATAAAAAAAAAAAAAGAGAGCAATTTTTGGTGATTACAATCAAAGACTATAGATATAGAAAGACGGTTCACTCCTATTAGTTACGAATGGGAGAAACTGCAACGCGCAAAATGGCGGAATACGTCCCGCCTTCTAAGTAAAAGAGCCAATCGCTGATTGATAAAGTCATTTGCGTCACTGTTAGACGTTCTCTCGCTTAGGACTGCACATGCGCATTGGTTATGCTATTTGAGCATAAGAAACAACATTTATCGGACATTTCATGTCAGATTTTGTTGCTTATTTGAAATATGTTATATGTTGTGAGTTTGCTAAGCAGTTTTTGAGATTTCAGGATTACTCCATTCAAATAGATAGAACTTGGTCTTGGATGCCCGAAATAGCTGCTTTGAAGCGGTGCAAATATGGCCGCTGAGTGAACAGACTTTTCATGAAAGGGACTTTTGTACAATGCAGAAAAACAAATGGACAACAAGGAAAGGGTTACCCTCTAAAACATCAAAAGTACAAAACAGACACACCCACTCAAACACACACTGACTTTCACAGACACACACACTATTATACACACACAAATGATCTGGCGTGGCTGTAACAATATGGCAAAGCTGATAAAGAAGATGCAAATAAGAGATCAGACCCAGATTGATTAAGCTCTGATAAAGAATTCCAGTTCATTTTGTTTAATTTTCATTGAATTGTAATAAAATGTATGCAAAAACTGACACTTAAAATCAAAATTTCAAACAAATATTTTAAATAGGAAAAATTGATCATGATTATTACATGAATATTAATTGGTAACATAACATTTTCTCAAAATACAAAATATTATTGAACAAAAATATATTACATTGAGTTTACTGAAAATAAAAAGTGTAACACAAGTGTGACCCCCAAATGAACAATACCAGGGGGTTATTTTATTAAAAATTAAAACATTTTTAAAATATTTAAACTAAAAGACCTTAAAAAACCCTGAATAAACAATAGAGCACACACATTTTCTTACTGAAAAGTAGCTTTATTTTGAAAACAAACTTTACAGCCAAGGCACCTATTACAACATTTCATTTACATGCATGTTAACCAGTTCAACATCATAGATCAGTGCTTGCTCAAGGACCTTGTCCTTATTCTGGCAAATGTCACAAAATGCAAATATACAATAAATGCACTTGATGAAAAGAAAAAAAGAGAGAATTAATATATGTCATATTTATAACAAACATTAAAAATGCACAGCATCCTTTTGGCAATTACATACAACATAAATAAGTTATCAGTAGGCAGGAATGCCGCAGGGAAGAGTTCTTGGTTTTTGATGTTTTTATTTTTTGAATCATAGTGCTTAGCAACCTAACAAATAAAGAGCACTGTACATTATGTAAGCTTTTTTCCGCTACAATGTTCTGCGTGAACATCAGAGAGGGGTTGGGCATATTCTGAATGCCAATCCCTCTGGAAAATCTTCTGCAACTGGCTCTGAATGGTTTGCTGGCCCTGCCCTACTGCAGAACCTGTCTGATTCACAACAAGACCAACCCCTGCCGTCTGGGTGAAGTAATTCTCAGACCAGTTGGAAGTTCCTGTGAAACACAATATAACAATCAATCATCATAGCAGGATTGTAAATCTGACATTCACTTTATTGTGTAACTCATATTCACAGTGCTTCAATTGTAAATGTAAACATGGACTGTTTCTGTTGGCAGGTTTTTATGATGCAGCGCCAAAACCTGCCGTCAGGTTGCCGCAATATGGCAAAGCATGCAAGTGAGATCCCGCTGTGAAAATTGTGCATGTAGACAGCTAACGTACCAATGTAAACAACTCGATCAGTCACCATGTACTTGGCGTGGCTGACACGTGCAAACGGAATCCTCTGCTGCTCTCGTGTTGAGGGCACCTCGAAAACTTTCTGTATGTAAAATGTTTATAGGTATTAAATCATCAGTGATGCATGGATTAAAAAAAAAAATCATTTTCAAAATATAAAGAAACGTACAGTATCAATGTTGCAGCTCAGAGGGGGCTTGTTGAGGACTGACAGAGACTGAAGGAAGACAAACATGGCACCAGGAGAGTGACTCCAACAACTGACCAACAGCTTCACCTCAACACCTCTGGTACAAGCAGCCTCACGGAGGGCCGAGTCGATGACAGGCCAAAACCTACATGACATAAAAGACATTATACATAAAAATCATGGAAAACAATAATCTTTTAACTAGTCAAACTAAGCTATTAAAGGGTTAGTTCACCCAAATTCTGTCATTAATTACTCATCCTCATGTCATTCCACACCCGTAAGACCTTAAAGCCATGCTGTTTACGTTCAGTGCTTCCAGGTTCTACATCAGAACGTAGGCTCGGTATTGGCCGACATTGGTCACATGAGGAGCAAGATGCAGGAGCTGATAATGAGTCAGCGTTCTGATGTAGAACCTGGAAGCGCTGAACGTAAACAGCGTAGGAGAATGACGATATTGTTGAATAAAGTCTTTATTATTCTTTTGTTTTTGCGCACAAAAAGTATTCTCGTCGCTTCATAACATTAAGGTTGAACCACTGCAGTCACGTTGACTATTTTAACAATGTCTTTACTACTTTTCTGGTGTCGGTTAAATTGCTGTCTATGGACGAGAATATACCTCCCGGATTTCATCAAAAATATCTTAATTTGTGTTCCGAAGATGAACGAAGGTCTTACGGGTGTGCAACAACATGAGGGTGAGTAATAAATGACAGAAATTTAATTTTTGGATGACCTAACCCTACATTTTCAAAATGATTAACTTCAGTTTTTTTATATATATTTTGAATTAGTAGCTTTGGCTACTAGCTGTTTGCCAAAGTATTTTTAAAGTGCCTCTATTATTCTTTTCAGATATTACCTTTCATGTATTGTGTAATATAGCTGTTTGTGAATGTTAAAGGTGTGTTTCAAAGATCAAAGTGCCCAGTAAATGTTATTATTGTCTCCTAAAAGAAAGAACGATTCTGAACTGCCGAAACAAGTCAATAGTAATTCCAGTCTTACTCAAACCTACGTGTCTTTATTGGCTGTCCCCAAACAACGTCTACTTAGACCCGAGTTTGGTTTATATTGTCGAGAAGACACTGTTTTCTGCACTTCCAATGGATGAGGACTCAGGCTCGAATTGATACGGTAACCGACGCTCTATTGTTACTGTTCATATCACTTGTGCTTAGCACAAAGGTGAAATTCAGATATGGTAATGAGTGCTTCATTTCTGACACGCACTGTAAGCGTGACTGAGCCATCTGACCAATCAGAGCAGAGTAGGCTCTCAGAAAGAAGGGTTTAGAGAGACTGAATCCTTTATTGAACCGTTTCAGACACTGTGAGAAATGAGATGATGCTGCAATGGATATTATGAGAAAATTAAAGTGATTTTTGATCTTGGATGCATATAAACCTATTGTAGGAGACCTCCAAAACTAAAAAGGAAACTTTAAAATAGCATAATAGGGGCACTTTAATATTTTATTTTATTTCAGTTAACGTTTATTTCAATTTAATGGTTTTAGTTTTACTCAATATCAAATGGTAAAGATTACCGAATGGGCTCCGTGAACTGGGACATGGGAAGGTAGTCCATCACAGACACATAGATGAAGCGCTCAGCATCAGCAATCACTGACAGGATGCTTGAGAGGTCGTCAGAACGGCCATGTGATGATAAAGGAGGAGGGGAACTCTACAAGAACAAGTCAAACATTGCCATGTAAAAAATTTTTTTAAATTCTGTACACGAAAAATGCATGTGTCATGTTTAGAAACGAATGAAAATGAATGATATGGGACATACATAGAGTCCATGCAATGGATTGATTTAAAAGCACAATTTTTCTGAAGTGAAAAGGGTGGCAATATGACAAAAAGACAACATTTCTACACAAATGAAAATCAGCTAGCACAAAAGTCAGAGAATGAGTGGAATTGTGATCAGGTTGAATAAAATGATTGCAAAGCATGCAATGAAAAAATATCTATTATGAATATGGTGAACAAAAACCACACCAAACAACTAAAGTCAACTTGTGAGAGAAACACAACTCACAGACAAATAGACACGTGCAGGGACACCGTTGAATTTAACAGCTAATGGGTACTTAGAACTGGAGAGGGCGGAGAAACGGCCCGGCCAGAAAGGAGGTAGAGATCCATTCTTCTGAGCTCCAACGTCCCAGTACACGTCAAAGATCCGGGAAGCGTCCTGTGCTAGACAGCTGCAGTCTTCCACAGCCACTCCAACCTCTTTCACCTATTGGAAATATTGACTGTATTTTAGCATATGCATATATATTTATAGCATTGTTTATTTGGGTTGATGGCCATTTCGATATTATAGTATAATGAACTGCACTGGATCAAGAGTTTTAAATTTTTTTTACATTATTTACATTTTAAGGGCGTTGCATGTCAACAGAAACCTCCAATAAGATAATGATATTGATAGATATCGGCTGCTTCCGAAAGCTGCCCTATCAGGCAATGACTTTGCAGGCAGTGTGTTTTGCACGAAGGTACCTCACAAAACTGATTCCTGTTTTGCCTGCCTGAGTTCCTAGTTAGTTTCCTAGGTTGTTATTTAGTTCCACACACCTGTTCCTGCTGACTTTGTTTACTCCTTGTCAGTATTTAAGCCCTCAGTTCTTTCAGTTCCCTTGTCCGGTATAGTCTGTGTTGACACAGTTGTGTTTATGTTTTTTTCCTGCAATCACCTGACTGTTCCGTGTGGATTTAAAGGATTAGTTCACTTCAGAACTAAAATTTCCTGATAATTTACTCACCCCCATGTCATCCAAGATGTTTATGTCTTTCTTTCTTCAGTTGAAAAGAAATTAAAAAAACATTCCAGGATTTTTCTCCATATAGTGGACTTCAACAGTTACCAACGGGTTGAAGGTCCAAAATGCAGCTTCAAAGGGCTCTACACGATCCCAGACGAGGAATAAGGGTCTTATCTAGTGGAATGATCAGTCATTTTCTAAAAAAATAAAAATGTATATACTTTTTAACCACAAATGCTCTTCTTGCACTGCTCTGCGATGCGCCATGCATTACATAATCATGTTGGAAAGGTAGTTGGAAGTACCGAGGTAAAAACTCATTTTCTCCTCCAACTTCAAAATCATCCGACATTGTTGTTTTACCTTTTGTAAAGGCCGTTTGACTTAGTCTTTGCATGTTCGCTTTGTAAACACTTGCTCGATACTTCTGCCTATGTCAAGCGTGACCTTTCCAACGTGATGAACGCAGAGCAGTGCAAGATGAGCATTTGTGGTTAAAAAGTATATCATTTTAATTTTTTTTTAGAAAATGACCGATTGTTTCACTAGATAAGACCCTTATTCCTCGTCTGGGATCGTGTAGAGCTCTTTAAAGCTGCACTGAAACTGCGATTGGTACCTTCAACCTGTTGGTAACGGTTGAAGTCCAGTAAATTATCAGAGTAAAGTATCAGGAAATTTTAATTCTGAAGTGAACTAATCCTTTAATAAAGACTGTGTTTGTTGCGTATCTCCTTCACTGTGGATGTTACAACAACCACTCGCGACAAGCGCAAGCTTTGGCGATAACTAAGTGAAAAATTTAATTACTACAATATTAATTTCTCATTAAAAGTGGAAAAAGTTGGTCCAAAACAAATATTTACACACAAACTGACCACCAATCGTAACCAACCAATTTTAATTTTTTTTACCTCTAATGTCAAGGAATCTAACACACAGGATTGTGGGATATCATAGGCAGCGAAGGATACATCTATGCTGCCTTCAAAAATCAATCAAATGAAGGTATTTCTGTAGACAGAATGTGGCACGATCATTGGATTCGGATGTGCCTTGTTGTGCCTGCGGAAGTAGCATTTTTCAGCTTCCGGACGAAGCCTTAGACTCACCTGAGTAAGAGAACGCCAATCCATGTTTGCGCTCCCTAAATACATATGTTTCTTATCCACAACCCACAGTTTGGTGTGCAAAATGCCACCAGTGATGCTCTGCAGGTCAACTCCTCTGACCTCAGCCCCTGAAAGAAAGCACAAAGCAAGTAAGCTGAAGGCTGCATAATTTCCATTCCAGATTATTCAACCTCTTACAATTCTCAATGTATGTTTTCACATGCTGCATGCAATAGACATGCTGTTGTACCTGTTGCTACCAGTTCGTCTGTGTCTGCAATGTATGGCTGAGGGGCGTTTACTGCAATCTTCAACTTCACGCCTTTTGGTTCCAGCTGCTTCAGTTGGTTGAACACTTTTTTGCCCTATAGTAAAGATAGAAATGTCCAATATAAAAACTAACTTCCCATATAATCAGAATCAACACTATCCTATTATTATGCACATCTTATTAGATCACAAATATTCTAGAGCATTATTCACACTTAAGCACAGTGAAATGTCCATGACACAACATACCAGCATAGACGAGGGCTCCGTGAGGCCCAGGTCTGAATCTCGAAGTGTGAAATAGAAAGCACCAATGTGGACAGAGCTGTTTGCTCTCTTTAGTAGATTGGTCCAAGTGTCTGAAATGCTTGGCAGGTGTGGCGAGCCGGAAGGGAAGTCAAGGCCCTCTGGGACACTCTCAACAAGCGTGAGCCTGATAAAGAACATTTAGAAGCACATTTAAACATCTCAAACTCGCCATTTAAATACTTAAATATACTTAAGGAACTGTTTCCTCACCTACAATCAGAGATGCACGTCTCTTGAGGCATCCAGAAACTTTCCAGCCAGTGCAGCTCCAGTTGTGACATCAGGTGTGAGACAGATTTAGGGACTCCATACTGCCAAATGTGCAATGCAAATCCACCCAAAAGAAGGAGAATGGAGGGCACGAGACAGAAAAGGAAAAAACTCCTTCCTTTTGTCTGCTGAAACAATAAAAAAATTAACAATATGACAAAATAAAAGTCATACTATATACTTATGCAAACATCTATCTAACAAGACACACGCAGATGACGGTTAGTGATGAAATTACGGTTTTGTGGCTATTTCATTTCACACATCCTCTTCTGTTGAAATTCTCTTCTGTCTTTCATGGCAAAACAAATACTTTGAGGCAACTTGACTGAAATACTACAAATTTGGATACGTATGCAAATCAATGAGGTCAAATGAGTCCGGAGAAAGGCATTGTGGTCTGCAGATATGGCTTTCACTGCAGTATTTTTCTTTCTCACCTAGTATTTTTGCCTTTTTTCCAGTAAAAATATCTAAACATTTTTAAAACAAGATACATTTACTTGAGAAGCAAAATGACTCTGAGTTTGTGCCTAAAACAAGGGTATTGGGGTAAGAAGAAAAAGAGTAATTTAAAGGGAAAACAAGGTTATTTTTCGTACCCCATTTGCAGATATTTTTCCATGTTTAAACTGACTATTTTGATAAATTGTTCAGAAGACTTAATATCTTACGCCATTTTGCTTCTTAAGTAAATATATATTGATTTAAAAATGTTTAGATAGTTGTACTGGAAAACTGAATAAGTACATACTTCTTCATGGTACTGTAAATCTATCTGCTATATGTGTCTGTTCACTTAAAGGGATAGTTCACCCCAAAATGAAAATTTTGTTATCATTTACTCACCCTCATGTTGTTTCAAACCTGTATGAGTTTCTTTCTTCTGTTGAACACAAAAGAAGATATTTTAAAGAAGGTTGGTAATCAAACAGTTGACGGTACCCAATGACTTCCATAGTATTTTTTTTTTCCTACTATGGAAGTCAGTGGGTGTCATCGACTGTCTGGTTACCAACATTCTTTAAAATATCTTCTTCAGAAGAAAGAAACAGATTTGGAACAACTTGAGGGTGAGTAAGTAATGACAAAATTTTCATTTTTGTGTGAACTATCCCTTTAATACTTAATATAATACTTAGGAATAAAGGTTAGTTCAAATCCCTAGCCCTTAGAATGAACAATAATAGTATGTTTGCCTTAGCAAACACCATTAATTTTGCATATTTGCATGATATGAAAAATGATTCACCTCACCTTGGAGGATGTACACGTTTTGGCCTGGGTGTGTTTTGTGTGAGTAGCATCAGCAGTTTTGGTTCCCTGTCGTGTTTCTTTAAAGCATTTTTTAGTATCTGAAGGTTTCTGCATCTTAGCAGTTTCATCTTGACCACTAAGTGTGGATGCATCATCCTTATCTGAAACAAAGCACTGTTTCATATTATTCTCTGTGACACGATTGTCTTCTGTCCAGTGTGATTGGGATACACTTCCTTTTTCCTCTCTAAAAGTATCTTCAAAAGCTTGATCCGAGGCTTTGTGTTGATCAACAGAGGAGCATGAGCTCAGTTCCTCTACAACAGCATCCTGTGCCGACATCTGCTCATCTTCTGAGGCGGTCTCTCCGCTTGCAGTTTCAAATTCAGAAACAGGCTCTACGACAAGATCATTGGTCTCACAGACGTTCCTGAGCGGGGGTCGCTGCAGTGACGTCTCCGCCTGATCAGAGTCTTCTGTAATTTCAGGTGTTTGATCAAGGGATTGATCTATTTTCGCAGCTAAAAGAGTGGAGGTGTGATCCGAGATATCACCTTGAAAGAGAACATCAGCGGGTAAACGAGCCGATGGGATGGGCAGTGCTTTTTCTCTCCCTCCAGATACTGGCATTTTCACTCTTCCAGCCTCTGTAGAGCCAGCTTTCTCTTTTTGGCCCTGCTGGCTGGATCCATCCATCTTCAGTGATGACTCTGCACTCTGGACGGTGACTCGCTTGCGGCCCAGGGAGCTTTGAAAGGTAGGGATGCGGGACATCGGTGGTCTCCCTGCTTTACGGGATTCCTCTCCATCCTCCTTCCTCTCGGATGTTGCTTTCTCATTCTCTTCCTCATCCATCAAATGTTCTGCTGATCTATAACGTACATCTTCTGGTTCCTATAGCATAAGTTAAACGCAAAAACATAATATAATGAGTGTATATACACATGCATGTATATGTAATTAGTTGTTTGTACACATATTTACACTTTGGTACATATATGTGTTTGGTGTTAGCAATTATAAATGCAAGACTGTAGATAGATAGAGTGTGTAAACATAATGTATATTTAATTTGTTGTTTGTATACACATTCTCTATACTTAGTACATATGTTATTATCAGTTAGAAAATGCAAAGAAATTATTTAAAGTGCAAAGACTAGACAGATAGACTGTATAATCAACTCCATATCCCTTGATATCTAAATGGTTAGCAAGTAAATAGCAATTACAGGAACAAACGTTTGTCTAACATCATGCAAGGTCAGTAGAAGATGTGTGCGACAAACTGAAATGTGTAAACGCTAAAGAAAATAGCTGTAACCTTTTTAAACACTAAGCAAGCAAGTTTGAAACCCGAGTTAGCACGCAAGCTACTCACCATGACCACAGCCGAGAGCTATTCTCAACTTATCCGTAACGAGTCACTATTTTTAAAAATGAAAATGTATAAACAAAACGTATGACGATCTGTACGAGGTGGTAAAGTTGTTGTCGGTCCAGTTAGGCGGATACAGTGAGGAGAAGGTTTGTAAAGGCGATGCTGTCTGTCTGTCTGCGACGTGGCTGCAGAACTACAGCTCACAGTGCGGTACAGTGAAGAAAAGAGAGAGAGAGGGAGGAAAAAGTGAGGAAGAAAAACCTCGCCTACTAATACGCTTCGAGTTCAGGCGTTACAAACCACCTCTGACTCACAGCCTACGAATCTGTACTGACCGCCATCATCAGTGCGACTGACAGAATTCAGATTAATGTTATGAAATGATGAGTTCATCAATTACAGTTGAGTATATATAACTTAAAATATATTGTATTTAAACCAGGTTGTTGATTTGAGAGCGTTAATCAGTTCGTGTAATAAAAAGCAGGTATAAATGATAATGACAGGAAGAACTGACAGCTGACATGGCGGTTATTGATGGCGCAAAATTGAACTAACCGCCGTTTTTCAGTAGTAGCAAAGAATATGACAAGAAGCGAAACTCAATAGAACGTTCCATTGCAGCCTTACGCTTCCGCCATTTTGGGGTGAAAGCAACTCGCAGTCCACTAGCTTCTATGGTAATATCAGCTGCTTTGTTAAAAAAAAAAAAAAACGTACATTAAAGCTGAAATCCAACCTGAATGATGACAACACTATCACTGGTGATCATCAAATCCTTTTTAAGAGTTTAATTTACAGACTTTGAGTTAAAGTCTTCCACTTTTTTTCCACAAAGCCTTTGCTCTCTAGAAACCCAGTTTGGGTTAACTTTTAAGTTCAAGTATTAGCATTATAAACACTGAATTAATACCAACATATTAAATTAAATTAAGAAACAATTTGAATGTAGGACAATAAATGACAGTAAACTGTTTTTGCAGTGTTGTCCTGTATTAATGTCCGTTAAAGCAAGACAATGTAAACAAAAAAACTCAGCCACTGTGTCCATAATTATGGGATAACAGACACAGCAATGCATCATGTTCTATAAGATCATGTTTGCAGGGGATTAAAACGTATATATTTCAGACCTAGTGGAGTAACTTACTCCACTTTAATCCACTGGATCACGCTACAAACATGATGATCTTAACTTTATTAATTATTAATTTACTATTAATAGTAAATATGTAAAGTTGCATAAAATGGAAATACTCAATAAAGTAGGCTAACTACCTCAGATGTGTAATGCTTGGATTCCACAACTGATAATAATAATAAAACATATATAGGCTAAGACAATACAACATTTACTGTAGGTGTCATAAAATTTGCTTAATTTTCTATTGCGTTCCTGATTTGGCTGTGAGATTCGCCGATTTTGGGTGCGTAAGATGTGATGGATTCTATTGTCCGCTTGACATTTTCACCCCAAAATGGCTGCCGCGCTACCGAAGCGCCACCTCGTGGCTGTTATCCAAAAAGCATCAGAGTTTCGCCTCTTGGGTTCTATGCTCTTTGGTAGTAAAGCCATGGTGTTGATTGAGGGCTCCCCTACAGGCCAAAAGCGGTAATGCATGGGCGTTTTTTCATGCTTCCTGAAAGCACTAATAACCAATCCACGCCCACTACCACTGTAAAGCCCGCCCAGTACATGCCTGTAATAGTACAAGCCACGCCCACTATCAATTCAAAGCCCTCTAATTACGTAATGCTACCAATACAGTACTTCCTCAAATATTGAAATGGCGGATCTATCTTTATTCCCCTTTTTTTAAAAGAATTTTACACTCCTCAGTACCTTTTAAGAGTTTGGTGAGAAAGTTGTTTTTGTGAGAATAGTTGTTGGAGGAAGTCACATTTGTTTACGTTTTTCATTACCAGCATGTACCGCTAGATGTCGCCACAGATGAGTCCCTTTGATAACACACTCAGTGTATAAACAAGAACGGCACTTTAGTGATGAGGGAAAGGATTTATTGGATTTATTACGTCGATTACAAGGTCTTAGTCATTTGTAAGGTATTGTTGAGTTTATCTTTGTAATGTTTTTATGTAAGTTTTAAAATATGTGTCGCGTATTTATGTCAAAGCCGACCTATGAACTAAATCGATTTTAAACTCAATCTAGCAACGTTAGCCACACAGCTAGCCACTTTATAAAAGTCTAAAGTACAAATGTTTGATTGTTAGAATGAGTTAAACAGTTAAAAACTGTTATAATTTGTGCTGTACACTGAATCAACCACGCAGACGAACAGGTCTAGCGAATAAGCAGACGTCGGGCTGTCATTCGCGACTGTCAAAACTGCCAGTGACAGAAAAATGACTGTTTTCAGACAAAAGATGCTTTTGTTTACGATTATGAAGATGGTGTTTTTGACATTCAGGTGTCGACGTTTGAGTTGATGTTACTTTAGTTACCTTAAACACTTTCACTTTTATTTTGCAGATGCAGATCACAGATTGATGAGGGGAAGTCTGATAAAGGACCTTTCAGAAGTGTGTTTTTCTCGTCGTGTAGTTTGATCCTGGCTCGTTTCACCATATGTGACTGAATATTATATAAAAAATCAGACTAATGTTAATCAGATAAATACAGTATGCCTGAATTTAGCTAATATGATTTATTCTGACATTTTATATCATTTTAGTTTTATTTTATTTTGATGCTTTGGTCTATACTTTGTATTGTTACATTACATTTTATTTTACATCCATCATCATAATGCACACTTCAGTTCCACCTTCTCCCATGAGACCAGCCGTGGCCCCATCAGTACAGCTGGGTGTCACGGTTCTTTACACTTGTCTTTATGGGGGTCTTTTTTTAGTCGTATACATTCAGCTTTGGTTGCTGTTACTCTACCGGCATAAGCGATGGAGCTACCAGAGTATTTTTCTTTTTCTTTGCCTGTTCTGGGCAGCACTTCGCACGACACTCTTTTCGTTTTATTTCCGTGATGCCCTTGTGGCAAACCACCTGCCCACTCCAGTCTACTGGCTCCTTTATTGCTTCCCGGTGTGCTTGCAGTTTTTTACTCTGAGTCTCTTTAACCTTTACTTTACTCAGGTAAGTCAAGTGAAAGTTACATAAAGAAAGATTTGGAAGATGTTTGCTCAGCTGAGAAATCAATCCACTCCCTAATAACAATGTTTCATTTTGACAGGAGTTGTTCAGAGTTAGAAGTGTATTCAACATTGAGCCCAGCAAAGGACTGTGAGTACATTCACATACGTGCATATTAATTAGCGATTACAACTTTTAATCAAATTTTAATTAATTAATAAAATCAATAACACATCAAATTTGGCTGAGAAATCACCCCAAAAGATAATTTAAAGGCATTATTGTGTTAAATGAGAAAAGCATCAAGTAGACATTTTAAAAAGTAGCTTTAGAAAGAAGTATTTTATTTGATTCAACGTAAAATTTATTACACATTAACTTTTAGGCTACAACGGCCATGATTTTTTTCAGAAGCTGACTTTCTTTTCTCAGAATTGCGAGTTTATTGTGACTTTATAACTTGCATTTGTGAGTTTATGTCTCACAATTCAGAAAAAAAGGCAAAATTGCGAGATATAAACTCAGACTTCTTTTTCTCGTGATAGTGAGTTTATTTCTCACAATACCGAGTTCATAACTCGTAATTCTGACTTTTTTCTTTAATTGCAAGTTTATATCTCACAGTTATGACCTTATTTCTATGAGTTCATAACTCATAATTCTGACTTTTTTTCTTGTAATTGCAAATTTATATCTTACAATTCTGACTTTATTTCTCACAATACCGAGTTCATAACTCGTAATTCTGACATTTTCTTGCAATTCTGAGTTAAATCTCACAATTCTGACTTTATTTCTCAAAGTTTTGAGTTCATAACTCATAATTCTGATTTTTTTCTTGTAATTTCAAATTTATATCTCACAATTATGACCTTATTTCTATGAGTTCATAACTCATAATTCTGACTTTTTTTTTCTTGTAATTGCAAATTTATATCTTACAATTCTGACTTTATTTCTCACAATTCCTACTTCATAACTCATAATTCTGACATTTTATCGCAATTCTGAGTTAAATCTCACAATTATGACTTTATTTCTCAAAGTTTTAAGTTCATAACTCATGATTCTGACTTTATTTCTTGTAATTGCAAGTTTATATCTTACAATTGACTTATTTCTTGCAGTTCTGAGTTTATATTAGTTTATATGAGTTTTAAGTTCATAACTTGTAATTCTGACATTTTCTCACAATTCTGACTTTATTTCTATGAGTTCATAACTCATAATTCTGACTTCTTTTCTTGTAATTGCAAGTTTATATCTTACAATTCTGACTTTATTTCTCGCAGTTCCTAGTTTATATCTGAACTCAGAATTGTGAGGAAAAAGTCAGAATTGGGAGTTTATTTCTCACAATTCTGACTTCATAACTCATAATTCTGACATTTTATCGCAAGTCTGAGTTAAATCTCACAATTATGACTTTATTTCTCAAAGTTTTGAGTTCATAACTCATAATTCTGACTTTTTTTCTTGTAATTGCAAGTTTATATCTTACAATTCTGACTTTATTTCTCGCAATTTCAACTTCATAACTCATTCTGACATTTTATCGCAATTCTGAGTTAAATCTCACAATTATGACAATTTCTGTAAGCTCATAACTCAAAATTCTGACTTTTTTTCTTGTAATTGTAAGTTTATATCTCACAATTTTGACTTTTTTTCCCTGAACTGTGAGATATACACTCGCAATTTCGAGTTATAAAGTCAGAATTGTGAGATAAAAAGTTGTGATCACCTTATGATTTATTCAATGGCAGAAAAAAAGTTTCCCTAGAATTGTGTGTTTACTTTGACTTCTAGACGGGCGGCTCGGTGTGTGTATGCTGCCATGAGTGCCATCTTCCTGTGTGTCAACATAGTTTGCGCAAGCCTCGGAAAGCATAGAGGTTCTGGTGGAGCTGGTGAAAATACTTGGAGGCTGGTTTTGGTTCGAGTGCTGGTTAATGACCTTCTGTTTATTCTGGAAGCTGTGTGTCTGGCCACATCTCTGCTCCTGTTAACGCGATTCTCGGCCACCGCCACACCTTATCTACGCAGTAAGGTACATACTTTGCAAGGACTTCAGCTCAAGTGGTAGTTGCAATCTGTTTTACTTCTGTAATCTGAAATATTCTGATAGTTTATGGTACGCTTTGGATAACAGTGTCTGCTAAATAAAGAAAGTCAGTAGAGTAAATGCTGATTTTAACATTTAGATCCTTGATAATCTACTCAAGATTAAATCTCTGTTTATGTTCATGATAAACAAGACAAACTTTGGTAAATTCACAGCTGTTTTCTGCTTGCAGGGGCTTTGCCGGACTGCGGTGCTGGGGGCAGGTGTAATCATGCTCTTCTCTAGCAGGGCTTGCTATAATCTTGCAATGCTGTTTTTGTCTCAGAATCATAAAGTTGAGGCGTTTGATTATGACTGGTACAACATTTCTGATCAGGTGGGCAGTTGCACTTCGTTGTTTGCTAATGAAAAGGTATTTCTCTCACTGGTCAGTTTGTGATGTGCCGTGTTCTTCTCAAAGGCTGACCTTCAGAGTGAACTTGGAGACAGAGGCTACATTATCTTTGGAGCAGTTCTTTTCATTTGGGAGCTGCTACCTACCGGCCTGCTCATTCTCATCTTCAGAGTTCGCCAGCCTAAACAAGAAAAGGTCTGGCAATTATGGATTTTGCTAATTCATTACTGTTAACTCTCTGGTTACTCTTCGGTCATTTTTGACGGAAAAATTTTAAGTTTCGTTTTTTATTACTACATTGGAATGGTACGAAACTTGGTAAAGGTTTTCGCACTTGCTATGTGAACACACACAAAAAAAAAAAGTCATGGACATTATTTGGAAAATGTTAAATGGACCTGAAAAAAAACAGTCATACTTTTGCTCTTCGCGGTCAAAAATGAGCGCATTGGAAATACAAATTTCATCAAGTGGAATCTTTTGGTACTGCAGCCAAACAAAATCTTACTGAAAGGTCATTTTTGAGATTATCAAGCTCACATTTGGAACACAACTTGTTTAGATTTATGATTTTCTCGCAGTTTTAAAGTAAAACGTGTTTTGCAAAATATATATTTCATATAAAAAATTAAAATAGTATTTTTGTGCATTTTTCAAATTCTATAACTTTAGGTTCACTTTTTAAAATAGCAATAATCTCCCAAGTGTCATCTTTAAAATGAGACCAAACTTAAGTGTGTGCTCCAAAGCGTTCAATATTTATGACTGTTTAAGTTGTAAATTTCATTTTCAGGTCTATGCTCAAAAAGGGAATAAATGGATGTAAAAATGTAATTTATTACCATAAAATCCCCTAAAAATACAAAATATTAAATAAAAAACATTATCAAACTAAAATAGAGTATATTTATTTCAGTGAAATAAAAAAATTGGTCATTTTTGACATTTATGTTACATAATATTTCTATTTCAAAGCTTTGAACTTTCTATTCACAAAAGAATCCTGAAAAATGTATCACAACTGTCACAGAAATATTAACTTAATATAAACTGTTTTCAACATTGATAATAATAATAAATGTTTCTCATACATCAAATCAGCATATCAGAATGATTTCTGAAGGATCATGTGACACTGAAGACTGGAGTAATGATGCTGGAAAATCAGCTTTGCATCACAGGAATAAATTACATTTTAAAATATATTCACATAGAAAACAGTCATTTTAAATTGTAATAATCTTTCACAATGTTACTATTTTTACTGTATCAAATAAATTCAGCCTTGCTGAGCATAAAAAACATTAAGAAACCTTACAGACCCCAAACTTTTGAACAGTAGTGTACATTTAGGTCCATGACAAAAAAGAATCGGTAAGATGATGAAAAGGAGCAATTTTTTAAAAATGTAATATTTGTATTCATGTTGGTTTCCTGTAGATTTGAAAAAAGGTTTGATCTAATGACTTTTTTTAATCCCCACAAATCCCTACTCAAAATTAATTTTAGTTCAGTCATTAAATGAATGAAATGCTTTTTTAAAAAAAAAGAAAAAAAAAAGTCTGGGATAAAAAAAAATCTCTCTCTCGCAAAATCAACATGTTTGCGTTGTTGTTTATTTCAGAACTGCAGCCCGGCCATGTGCAACACACAAGGCTCACGGTCATACTTCTTCGATGATCCTCGTGGAATGGATGATGACACGGCTTCTCTCTGGAGCCACAGTATCAATCCTCACAGCAGGTAATGTGTTCATCAGGCTTTGAGTATTACATTGAAAACACTTGTGGGATCAGTTATGATACAGTGTCTCTGCACCAACAGCTGGTTTGGGTCCAGTGAGACGACTCCACTCCTCTTCAACAGGGGCGACCAGATCAACCAGCACCACTCCCTTTACTCCACTCCACAGACATGACCACTATGCACAGCTGCAGAGATCTTCCTCTGACCTTCTCAGGCAATAGTACAGCATTACCTCTTCCTGTTGAGTAGCTCAATAGGTTTGTTTGCACTAATATGCATCAGAAGCATCTATACTTCTGAAATTGCACCTTGACTTGTTAAAGCTGAGCACAATTAGACTAGATGCTCATTATAAAAGGGACCAGATAATGATTTTACTACAAGAATTAAAGGACTTATTACCACATTTATCTTTTTATCATTCATGAGAGCATCTTTGAAATGTATTAACAGATGTTATTTTTTTGTGTGTGGGATGGTGACCTTCCTTCTATTTCAAATTATGCATACGGAAGGAATAACTTTGGTAATGATCCTGTGCTGTGATATTTTCCAATTTACTTTAATAAAGAGCTAATTTAAACAATTTTATTTTTACATATTTATGGTGCATTCATGTATTGTTCGAATTTCAGTAAAGACTAATAATCATTTACCATTGTGATGTCATAAAAACAATCTTATCTGATTAACAATTCCAATATTACCTTAGATTAATGCTCATTATTAGGACTCTGGCTAATTTGTTTCTCTTTTTGTTTATAGACTATATATGTTAATTTTTATTCAAAGTACACTGCCGGTTGTGGAAACAGTAATATTACAGTTCAACGTGTTTTCTATTTTAAAGGTGCAATGTGTACAATTTGGGAGGATCTATTGACAGAAATGCAATATAATATACATAACTATGTTTTCAGTGGTGTATAAAAACCTTACATAATGAACCGTTATGTTTTTATTACCTTAGAATGAGCCATTTCTATCTCATACTCCGCGGGTCCCCCATCCAAGTCAAGTCGCCATTTTGCGCCGGCATGTTTCTACAGTAGCCCTAAACGGACAAACACTCTACAGAGCGCGTTTCGTCACTATGTTGTTCTTCTAAATCGTTCGTGTTTTTAGAGGCAGTTTGCATCGTCACTACGTTGAATACGCACGAAAGTAGTAGTAGTAATAGTCATCTGGTTTATTAGAAGCAGACCGTTCTGTTAGTTGCAGTTCGCAACCTCACCACTAGATGCCGCCAAAATGTACACATTGCACCTTTAATGTGATGGCATGAATTTTCAGCATCATTACTCCAGTCTTCAGTGTCACATGATCCTTCAGAAATCATTCAACTATGCTGATTTGATGCTCAAGAAACATTATTAATGTTAAAATTTTCTGTGGAAACTGACATTTTTTTTTAGGATTTTTTGATTAGAAGGTTCAAAAGAGCTGTGTTTATTGGAAATAGAAAATCTTTTGTAACATTGTTGATTGATTTAATACATCCTTGCTGGATAAAAATATTAATTTCTTTCCAAAAAATATTCTTACTGACCTCAAACTTTTGAACAATAGTATAATACTTCATAAACTCACTAGACATACACAAATCTGTTTCAAACAGTTTATTGTGCAGTATGTACAGATCATCCTATTAAAACACTTTATACATTATGTACATTAAGTTAATTTACTCATATTTGGTTCATGGTCATCTTTTACCCATAACCAAAGTAGATCTAAGAAAAAAAAGTCTATTATGTAGAGCTAGAAATAATGAAAATACACAAAGAAGGGGAAAACATCAAATTTTAAGGGCACATGAGAAATCCACAGACCTTGTTGATCCTCTGAGAAACAGAAATCACATTCAGAGAGGAAAGTCTCACCAATTCTCAATACTTCAATAGTCACAGCTGACCTTCAAGGTGCACGGCTTTTATTTTAACCTTTAAATCTTCACGCATGGTGATCCAGAGACCAGTTCGCAACCTGAGTATCCTCTGTACACGTGACAATGACAAATCCTCCATACAGTGTGAAGTGCCTTGATGTGCCTCATTTAGATAACATCTAAGAACACATGAACTTTCCTCAGATAATCTGACAACATGCCAAGTGCCCAAAAGTCCATAAGAAGCGTTTCTACTGTCATGTTTTTAAGTATCACGTCATCAGTGGTCAGGAGTCTGCGTGGTCTCCAGTTTACGGAGGCGACGCCGTCTCAACTCAGCGGCGCTCGGCTCGCCGTCATCCTCATCTCCCTCCTTCCTGTCATTGTCCTCTTCTGTGGTTGAGTCCGGTCGAGAAAAGCCTGTAGCTCCATTTACAGATTCACCTAGGAACAAAAGAATACAAAGACCCTGGTATTAACATGTGGCCCAGGTGTCTGGTAGCCAATTGGCTACATACTTAATATGTCAAAGTGTGTCACTACATGTTGATTTAATAAAAAAAAAAAAAAAAAAATGAGAGAGGAGAAAATCATGTTCACATTGGCCACAATTATTGCAACATCCTTTTCCCCATGATTTATTTATTGATTTATATATACACACACCGATCAGGCATAACATTATGACTACCTTCCTAATATTGTGTTGGTCCCCCTTTTGCTGCCAAAACAGCCCTGACCCGTCGAGGCATGGACTCCACTAGACCCCTGAAGGTGTTCTGTGGTATCTGCACCAAGATGTTAGCAGCAGATCCTTTAAGTCCTGTAAGTTGCGAGATGGAGCCTCCATGGATCGGACTTGTTTGTTCAGCACATCCCACAGATGCTGAGATCTGGGGAATTTGGAGGCCAAGTCAACACCTCAAACTCGTTGTTGTGCTCCTCAAACCATTCCTGAACCATTTTTGCTTTGTGGCAGGGCGCATTATCCTGCTGAAAGAGGCCATAGCCAGCAGGAAATACCGTTTCCATGAAAGGGTGTACATGGTCTCAACAATACATGTTAAAGTAACATACACATGGATGGCAGGACCCAAGGTTTCCCAGCAGAACATTGCCCAAAGCATCACACTGCCTCCGCTGGCTTGCCTTCTTCCCATAGTGCATGTGTTCCCCTAGGTAAGCGACGCACACGCACCCGGCCATCCACGTGATGTTAAAGAAAACGTGATTGATCAGACCAGGCCACCTTCTTCCATTGCTTCGTGGTCCAGTTCTGATGCTCACGTGCCCACTGTTGGTGCTTTCGGCAGTGGACACGGGTCAGCATGGGCACCCTGACTGGTCTGTGGTTATGCAGCTCCATACGCAACAAACTGTGTTGCACTGTGTATTCTGACACCTTTCTATCAGAACCAGCATGAACTTCTTGAGCAATTTGAGCTACAGTAGCTCGTCTGTTCGATCGGACCACACAAGTCAGCCTTTGCTCCCCACGTGCATCAATGAACCTTGACCGCCCATGACCCTGTCGCCGGTTCACCACTGTTCCTTCCTTGGAGCACTTTTGATAGATACTGACCACTGCAGACCGGGAACACCCCACAAGAGCTGCAGTTTTGGAGATGCTCTGACCCAGTCGTCTAGCCATCACAATTTGGCCCTTGTCAAACTCTCTCAAATCCTTACGCTTGACCATTTTTCCTGCTTCTAACACATCAACTTTGAGGACAAAATGTTCACTTGCTGCCTAATATATCCCACCCACTAACAGGTGCCGTGATGAAGAGATAATTTCACCTGTCAGTGGTCATAATGTTATGCCTGATCAGTGTATATCTATTAAAATGTAATAATACATGTACTGTAAGAAGTACGCATTTCAAATACTATGTCTTCGTCTGCAATATTACAATGTTAGCTAAGTCATTCAGAAAATTGTGGCATTATTTTTTCTTCTACTCACCACTCTGAGCCTCGTTCTCCTGACTGGGGGTTTCCGTGTTGCTCGTGGAGGGTGTGGACTCCATATTCGCTGATGCACTGGCCTCAGCAGTGTTGGTTTCTGATCTTGGAGGACTACACAGGAAGTTGAGTTCAAAAAAAAGAAAGAAAGAAGACACAGGAATTTCAGAGGTAGGAACTGGATGTGCCACTTTCTATCAAACCTTAAGCAATGTTTGCATACCTTAATGTAGCCACCGTGCTGAGGTAGTGGTGAATGTTAAGCATAGCGGCATCCAACAATGTGTGAATGTTGTGAAGGCACTGCAACCTGGCTTCCAAACCTCGCCTGCCCTCCTGCTCCAGTTCTCTGAGCTCAGCCTCTGACATTGTGGACAGAGTTGACGGTGGCGGTGGCATGGATGACACTAGTAAACACGGAGGTCACAGATTACTACTTATCTAATGCATTTTTTCTACATGAAGTATATAATAATAAAGCATTTTGACATACTAAAAGGTGGAGGTGGAGGCATCGGCAGCCATGGAGCTGATGGGAAAGGTGGCGGCATGGAAAAGGGGAATCCAGGCATCGCTCCAGGAGCAGCAGAGGCGCTGTCTGCAGTCGGCTGACTTGAGCTGCTGGCTCCTGATTCTACAAGATGGTGAGAATTGTTATGAGAATCATGGGATTTCCACATTTTCACAGGCAGGTAGAACAGATGAGAGGTGCTCACCTGATCCCTGTGCCTGCGTTCCATCGGTACTGGTCTGTGGAGTGTCAGTAGCTGCCTGTGCACCAGGGGCAGCAGGAGGAGGTGCGCCAGGGAAGGGACCCCAAAATGGAAACAGCCCAGGAGGAAACTGAGGCATCATACCTGGAGCAACTGCACAGAAGAACAGGCATACAATCTCAACCTCAATTAACAATCTCCTAACATATCAGCAGATTAACCGCCCTGGTTTTGACGTTTTACCATTGACAGGTGGAGGTACGGGGGCATTAGCAGGAGCAGCAGGGGCAGGTGCTTGTGCAGCCGCTGGGGCTGGAGTCTGGTTTGGCTGGGATGCTCGGAGGACATCCATACGACAGGTGGGACATGTCTGCTGTCTTTGGAACCATGAGCGAAGGCAACTACAATGAGAGGAACAAACAATTTGAAATATGCATGCTGATGTCAACACCAAAGGAACTGAGATTTGTCAGTCAGCGGACATGAACCTCGAGTGAAATATGTGGTTGCACGGCAGTTTCTTGGCTCCAGTCACCATCTCTTCTCTGCAAATGATGCACACATTGTCAGTGGCTTGCAAGTCTTCAGGGGTGGCATCTGGATAGCTGTGACAAAGCATGGCAACCAGCGATTTGATAAATACTCTGAAAACTATTAATACACACTCAACATATTAAAAACTGCACTGTATTAAGAAAAAGACTAAATATACAATATAAAAATAGATAAATAAAATAAAAATGAAAACATTAAAATATTATACACAGCACAAAACTAAGAGAAACATTAAATACACAATAAAATAAACAAATAAAGAAATAAATACTTTTTTAAAATTTGTTACTAAAAAAAATGGATAAAGTAAAAAAAAAAAAAAACTTTAAAAGTAATTTCAATTACACTAACTTGCATATTACAAGATATTTTAGATTCTAGAGACACACTCACAGAGTATTCATGTTACGAATGGCTCGTCGAGACATGATGGCGTCTGTTACTGCCTTCTTGAATTGCCTGATGAAGACAAACATTTTGCACATGACAAAAGGGTAAAGACAAACTGTTGACAAAACATACTGTACCAGCATAGCTGGAATCTGATGCTTTATCACTCACCTCATTGCGAGATACATGGGCCGAATGGCAAACAGAGGGAAGGTGTGCACTTTTATCATTATGGTCATGAACGCCATGTACAATATCACCTTGATGAATCCTGAAAGATAAATATAATATCAGTCAATCTGTAAACGGGCTATTTTGATACACAACCATCCCATGCTATGGTTCTCCAGTATGTACCTGTGAAGAGCTCTGTGTACAGCATGTAGACGGCTTTATTGTCCCATGGATTCTCACTCTGCAGATCAATTGTGTGTAAGGTGTACTTGATGAAGGTGGTGAGGACCATAGTCATCAGAATCGCATACTGAAAGAAATGCAGCATTCATATTACTGTAAAGCCATTTGATATTTTAAAACTCTAGTAGAATAAAATATGTTTTGATTTCTAATTGCTCAACTTCATAAAGTTAAGGGCCGCCATGTGAGAAAGTTTAGGGCCTTTTATTAATATTAATGACATTCACTTTTGCAGATCTCACTCAAGCTAAGACATGATAAAACTAGAATTAAATTGATGTTCACCTCAAATCCAAAAACCAGCTGCACTGATGCCCCTCTCGTTATAATGCTGTGACACGCATGATTGACAAACAGAAAGTCTAATACTCCCAGCAACACCATTAGAGCTGTACCAGAAAAAAAAGAACAGTAGTGACGCTTATGAAATGATGCAATACCAACACAGTGACTCCAAATAAGGCAGTCTAATGTCAAATGCAGGTGCAGCTCAAAAATTTGCATGTCCAAAAAAATTATTTGGTAAAGTAGTTTCATATTTAAAAAGGAAGTAAGGGATATACTGGTGCTATAGAAAACAGCCTGCAGCAAATCCAGTCATAATTTACTCACAGAGAACTCTGAAGTGGAAGACCCAAGAGATATTTGGACTCCTTTCCATCTAAAAATTAAATAAAAAATAAAAACATTATAATCAAAGTAAAAATCATGCTCCATGAAGATATTTTGTAAATTTCCTACTGTAAATATATCAAAAATTTATTTTTGTGAGTGGATATGCATTGCTAAGGACATCATTTGGACAACTTTATAGGCGATTCCAGATTTTCAAATAGTTGTATCTCGGCCAAATATTGTCCTATCCTAACAAACCATACATCAATGGAAAGCTTATTTATTCATAAGTTTCAAAAAATTGACCGTTATGACTGGTTTTGTGGTCCAGGGTCACATATATATGCGCGTGTGTTGTCAAACGATTAATCGCATCCAAAATAAAAGTTTGTGTTTACATAATATGTGTGTGTGTACTGTGTATATTTATATAAATATAAATACACGCACACATGTATATATTTAAGAAATATTTATGTATATATGTATGTACTTATGTATATATACATATTCATATTATGTAGAAATATAATATATTTTTGTTAAATATAAACATGCATGCATGTGTGTATTATATAATAAATATACACAGTACACACTCATATTATATAATTGAGATTAATAGTTTGACAGCACTAATATATAATATATATATATATATATTATGTAACATTTTAATATTCACTCACAAAATCCACCCTGTCTTCAGCCAGCCAATGGAAGCACTTGAGGAAAAGCAGCAAAGTGAAAAGGGCCACAAAGCGAGGGGAGAAATCGTCCCTGAAGACTGTAAAGGCTAAGCAGGTCTCTGTCACTGCATACCACGAGCGTTCAATCAGGTGCTAAAAATATAAAGAATATACAAATGAGAATGACAAAAAAGAACTATTTTTTTGCCCTTGCACACTTTGTAAATTTAAACACCAACCTCCATTTCAGCAGCTCTTAATTGCCCGAAAAAGACCTTCCGCATTAATTTCCCCAAAAGGAAAACCAACACGAAAGCCTGAATGTATAAAACCTGCCAAAGGAAAAAGTATACAAATCAGACTTTACAACGTCCACCTGTCTTTCCACTAACATTTGACACTTAATAAACCAACAGCGACTTACTGCCATACTAGGGCTGCTTTTGGTGAGGTACACCACAGTCGGGTAGAACTGGTGCTTGAGAAAGTAGGCATGAGCAACCACCGCGCCAGTCAGAGCCAAACTGACGGCCGTCACAAGAGCCGCTCGCACCATCTTTCACTACAGAGAGGAAAAAAACAAACAAATCATAATGCACTGCTCTCAAAAGGACATGAGCTTCAGACTGAATCAATGATGACAACAAGCAACATTTCATGACAGTGACACTCAAACAATGCTGACAGATCAGTATTACCAGCATATTAACAACATATTAACAACATTCAGCTGCTTCAGACATGTGATCAGCTTAGGAAAACCTTACCACGCCCCCTCTGGCAATTATTATTATTTATTAAAAAAAAAAAAAAAAAAAAAAATATATATATATATATATATATATATATATATATATATATATATATATATATATATATATATATATATATATTTGTTGTCCATTTTGTGTAAAAAAAAAAAAAAAAAGACCTTATATTGTGATAATATACTTTTGTACTGTAAAATAAAAAATTAGCATTTATAATATACAATATGTTATAATAAAAGTATTAATTTAATTGTTAATAACAATGTTAATTATCATCATTTTATTTTTTAATAAAATTATTTTATTTTACAGTACAACAATGAAATTGTGTGTCTTAATTTCTTTGTTTTCAAACGTTAAAGCTTTTATTTTGGCTGAACACCACAGGTAGATCTTTTCGCTTCTCTTTGTTGACAACAACAGATTTATAAACGATTCTCATTAATTATCAGATGCAAATTATAAGCAACTCAAATACACAGCACTTTCAGAATAAGCATTTACTGTAAATAGAAACTGAAAACACTGTGCTGTTACAAGAACTCTGAATCACTCAGACTATATATTTACAGGGCTGAATTTTATGATTCAATTTATGAGCTTGCGATTCGATTTCGATGTCGATTCAATATTTGTTCATTTGGATATAGCAGTACATGTTATTTTTTCTCAAGGGAAAAAAAAAAAAAATCTAATGTTGTAAACTACACAGGGAGCCCTGTCAGCTGGTACATTATTATTAAAGGTTAATTAATAACTGATTTGTATACAATTGCAAATAAGGCCTTTTTTTCCCCAAAAAGCTCCCCTCTAGAGTACATTTTCTCTATAAGTATACAGTTTATGGACAATGGATGGATTTTCTGAGGTAATGTTAACGTTACAAACCGGTATCTGTATCTTGTACTGGTTCTTTCTAAATACCCTCTGATGATAATTCATGTTTATTTTGTACTGTAACTAGTAGTAAAGAGGAAGAGATGATCGGTTCACGTGAGCTATCGCTTGATAACAGAGTCATTTGCATTTCAATAATCATACAGTAACCAGCATCACCCATAATGCTGGTTACATCGGATTTAAGCACGTGGGTCACACTTTTCAGGGTGGAAAATACGAAAATCCGTATAAACACGGGAAAAATTACACGCCCGAAAATTACATGCCTAGAGGAGACATTTGAAGTACACTGAAGTGAAAGTAAGGGCCCAAATTACAGTATGAATGTGCATTGAACAACTAGACATACTAAGAGCAGAAATGACTAAAATTAAGCTTTAGTTACACTGTATTATGTATTGTATCTGCAACCAGGTGTTAAAAAGACATACAATCTTTTTAACACTGAAAGCTGCACCCATTTGCTGAACAGTTACATGAACAGCTGTATGACAGCTGTTATTAATCTACGACACAGATCATAAATACTAACTAAATCCGCCATGGCATGTTTTAATAACCCGATCATATGCTGACAGGTATGAAGTCGGGAGTGAACTGGCCGACTAGCTAAAGCAGTCAGTCCTGACATGACACGCACTGTGTTCTTACCTACAGCCGCAGGAATCCGCTATTTCTGCTTTACAGAGATGGCCTCGGTTGCGTTTTGCTTCTAATAACTGCGTCTTGCTTCTATGCTTCCATCTAAAGCAATCTTGTAGATTTCAATCTCTTGTAGTCGTAGCAACTTGACGGCTACGTGTTTATTTTTCGCTTGCTCTCGAGAAAGGCCACCTCACTTCCGGCGGGAGCTCATTCCTGCCAGTAGAGTGAAGACACCACAGCAGCTCTGAGACTGCTGAACCGATCGCTATGGTTACGCCTACAAGAGTTTCGATTTCAAAATAAAAGCTTGATAAACGGTCACCAGCCCAACTAACCAAGTTCGTTCGTTTCCACGAATCGGTTCTTTCAAAACAGCTCGTTTCAAAGAACCTGTTTCTTTTTCATTAGTTTTAAAGATTTACAAATACAGCCAAGGTGTATATTGGGATCAGCAAAAATGAATGAATGAAAGATTCAACAGATATAAACAAACATAAAAAGGTTAAATAAAAAAATTAAAATGTTTACAGCATTTTTTCAAACTTACAATTGTTTTAGGTATTGTTCTGCCTTAAAATGCTTTCTTCGCCCATATTTACATTTATGTAGCCTATAGTAAATTTAGCTAAAAGAAGTAGCAGATTAATTAAATAGCATCCCTTATGATAATACATGTCATAAGTGTGGAAAAAAACGAATAAAACCTTTTCAAAATACAAATGAAAGCTGGGCATGATGTGATCCTTAATAAATGAACAGAAATCGGACAACTCCAAAATAAAAGCATGATTCTGCATGTAAATATATAAAATTCACAATTAAATGTTTACAAGATAGTAATTGCAAGGGTCGATAAATTAAAATTAAATTAAATTATAAATTAAATTCCAAGAAAGAATCATCTATTTGTGAGAGGTTTCAAAGAACAAGTTCGAAAACCGACTCGTTTAAATTACGTAATTTCGTCAATACATTACTTAATTTTTTCGACTACGTTTTCGCTAGTTTAATTTGTTAATAAAAAGCATAATTTAAACTATTCGCTCATAAAAAGTCAATTATAACCTAAATATAATTTGTATTTACATTGAAATATTTGTTAATTTCAGTATGCGCTTGCGAGAACGCGCCTGGCGCTCGTGCACATATCGTGGGCGTGGCGGAAGAGCCGAGTGAGCGGCGCAGTAAAACATGTTCGTAAAAAAATATTTCTAGACACGCTGTCCGAGTGCTACATCTTAAATACTATAGTAATTTATAGTAAATACTGTAGTGTTTTTGAACCATACTATAGTAAATTGTAGTATACTGTATATATCATAACTTTTCACAACACTTTTAATGAATGCTACAGCATACTGTAGTATTCACTGAACTGATCAACTGTAATAATACTGTAGTATACTTTAGTTTTTACTACAGTAAACTGTAGCGTATTGTAGTATAATATACCCTATAGTTGTAGAAAACTTAGAACAGTATTGGTTAAAGTCATTTGTTTCTATTACTTTAGTTGTTATAATATCACAGCAACCAAAGAATTACCACAACAAATTAATTCAAGTACTTTACTATAGTACGATTCAAAAATGGTACTTACTGGTATAAATTACTATAGTATTTTTTTCATGTGGGTATCGTTATTTTTTTTATTCATTTATTTTTGACTTTTGTATTATTTATGTCTCAAGTAGGCCTACATACATTCACAAAACCATCCACTTCGTTCAGATGCTATTTAGTTGAGATTGCAAATTTACATCGTTATTACTTGCTAGTGTAAATACACAAGTACTGAGTAATATACACTAACAACATGTACTTTATACAGTTAGGTTTAATTGCTTGTAATTGTGCATAATTTACAGTTATTTCTATAGTAAGTACATGTAATATGTATAACAAGTAAAATAGTGTTACCTTATTATTTTGGAGAGACTGTCTGCAATGCTCCTCAAATTGATGATGTCCAAACTGTGATTTTAAAAGAAATGCCTAGTACTAAAAATACTACTTGTCCAGTAGAGGGAACCAAATAACATGCATCATGGTCCAGTTCAGTCTGCATGCCCACGGATTCCACTTTTAGGAATTTATATAAAAAGCACAATCATGCAACACTAATGAAATACAAATCTACTATACTTGTAGCAACTGTACCTATGCAATTTTGTGTTTTCTATATTTTTGATTGATAACTTGCTGTTTTCTGCTTGTAAAAGACAGAAAAACAAGCATTCAAGGACATATTGCACTAGTCAACGCAGCCGTGGAGGTCATCACTTCATCTTTATAGCTCATATGTACTTTCAGCTTTCAAACATCATAATATAAAATATTAAAAAAATGTGTCAAATTACCAAGAATTTATCAGATAAAAGAACTTTATTTAAAAGCAGTAACTTTGATTTGCCTTAAGGCAACAGATGCTATAAAAAGGAAACATTTGTAATGAGCTTTGAGTCTAACAGTAAACATATAGAGAGAAAAATGCCTTGCGAATAACAGGGATTAGACATAGCAATTAAAAAGATTCTCATAGAACTAGGAAATTGCCATTTTCAACTGGTGTAAAGTGAAGTAGAGATACATAAAAGCATGTCAATTTTATCTACTAGATTACCTACAGTTAGAGAAAAATCAGTCATACAAGCATCATTTTAAAACAATAGTATGCAAAAAAAACAAACAGACAAACATGAAGGCAATTGCTAAAGCAGTAGTTAGTCCATTTTGTGTCACTGCCTAGAATTTTCCTCTGCCAGATGTGCTTGTAGCCCCAGTTCATTCTTCTCGTTCTGACCGCTGCAGGATTCGGTAACCCTTCTGCAGGTAGTGTAAACAGTTCAGCCCTTAAGACCTCCTTTTCTTTCAAAACTGAAGAAAAAAAAATAAAAAGGTAAAAAAAATAAAAACTAAAAAAGATCCTCCCAGCCCAGAGGGGCCCATCATTATGAGACAGAAGAGATGGGGTTCAGAGGAGAACCCATTTGTGTAAGGACTTTATCCAGCCACTGGAGGGGGCCGTGGAGATGCACTTCTATCCAGCAAGGGGTGCTCGTCACATCTTGTCTGTGATACTCGGCGCCCCAGCCCTAAAAATAATATTAAAAACAAGTTAGATATCAAAGGAAAATCTGAAAAGTAGGGCTGTCCATTTAACGTGTTAATTACGTTAAATAATTACGTCAAAAATAACGTGTCAAAATTATTAACGCATTTAATGCACTTGCCCCTCCCCAGACCGACAGGTCATCTGACATTTCACACAGTTGATTGATGGCGAATATGATGCAGGGCAACATACTCACTGTGTGATGGAGCCTATAGAATGCAGTTAGAATGTCCCTAAAATTGAAGATATGGGGCAAAATATGCCCCTGTTCGAGTTTTTGTCAAATATTTATATCATACGAGTGCAATATCACATGAGTACAAATGTATCTTAATTTGTTTTCTGAAGATGAACGAAGGTCTTACGGGTGAGGAACAACATGAGGGTGAGTAATTAATGACAGGATTTTCATTTTTGGGTGGACTAACCCTTTAATATTGTTATTTTAGACAATATTGTCATCTCACCAGATGGTGGCGCCCGCAGCTGAATCATCCATCCATTTATTCATTTTACAAACAGTTTGTCCACGCATACAGCGTAATATAATACAGGTATAAATTCATTTTTAATTGATTATTAAATTGTTTATCTAAGGTTTATACATAGTTTCCAAGACAGAGTTCAAGATAAATATTTTCATCTTACTACTGGAGCTGCCAGTTTGCTAAGTTTCAAATGATTATTAAACAGCAAGCACAAACTATGCAAAAGTGGTGCACTCAAGTGTCCAAATTCACTCACTCATTTTCAGTCACTCCTTCAAGTGAACTGTTTTAGTGAACTAATGTAGAGAATAGTGAATGAGGGTATAGAGGGTATGCATAGACGTCACTTTCCTGCCAGAACGCGCTCCCTCAGCCGGACTGAGTGGCAAAAGAACCTGCTGGATGACTGAATTTAATAGGGGAAACCGAGAAAACGCGAGTAAAACAAACGATTACACTAAAGGTTGGGCTCGAAAGTGTTCCTTATGACATGTCAAAGAAACCCAATCCATGGATATTGACATGCAGCCAGGAATCGTGTTTCCTGACATTTATATGTGCCTGATTTCGACGCCGGGGAAATACATAAAGCAAATCGGCCTGTGAATGCTTTATATAACTACAATATAGGTAGGTCTAAATCTAAGTGATCACTTATGTCAATGTTATATATTTCATCATATCGTCCAGCCCTAAAACTTGTATAGTTTTTGTCAGTGTTTATTTAAAAACACCCAATTATGCAGAATATAAGATGGTAAATATTTAATTGATGAGTTGTCAACACAATATATTACAATATATAGGGTGTGATTTTACCCCAAAATCCAACATTTTGACACAAAATGATAACTGCAAAACATGTTTCTTCGCCTGGAGTCCAGCTGTTTCTGTGAATTGCAGTGACCTGTTTGCTTCTTTTTTCTGTAGCTTTCAGCAGTCTGTAAAAATATACCTGTGTCAAAGCTATTTGTACAGTCAGTCGCAAAGCTTTCTCCCGTTTTGGATGTGTTTTTCGCAGCATTCACGCTGAAAACCAATGCTGCCACTCAGTCTTTTGCCACTCAGTGGGCGTAACCGCAGTCATAACGGTCGACGGTGACGTCACGTGCATACCCTCTATAGGGGGTGAATTCGGATTCAGCCTGCATGTTTTCAATGACTCCTTGATCAAACACACCTGATTCAGATCATCAGCTCATTAGTCAAGACTCCAAGACCTGAAATGGGGGTGTCAGACAAAGGAGCCATGCAAAATGTGCAAGGGGGACCATGGTTGGGAACCACTGATTTAGAGTATAATTTTTAATTAAATAATTTCATATTTCCATAGTAATAATAATTACTTAATCCCCACATCATGTAATTAATTAGATTAAAAATTAATCGCTTCACAGCCCTACTAAAAAGTTAAACAAGGATGGAGCCACTACTATGTTCCTACTTCCTAAACTTTCAAAGGTGAATGACCATCTGAATACTAATCATCTGTGGTGATGCTCGTACCTTTACAAAGCTCATGCGGATGGTGCACATCTTGGTGAGCTCATAGACGGCCTCAAAACCATGGTTGACAGACTGAGCAAGCAGCTGAGCAAATTCTTGGTTGTTGAAGATCTTGAGGCTGCAGCCACTGGGGATTTTGCAGACAGTTGTGGGGTGAAAGCCATGATGGTAGTTGCAGTTTCGACTCTGGACGAAAATGCTGGTGTCGCTCAGACACTCTGCATACACCTCTCCTCCAACATAATACAGGTGGACACCTGAGGGGTCAAATACAGGAGAGATGTAGTACTTCTGAAATATCCTATTATAGAGTAAAACTTTTGGTTCAATAAACAGCTGCACATTTCTTCAAGATCCTGTAGGTTTTACTGTGATATAGCGAATCATAATACAGTCCAACAATGATTCACCATTGTAATCGAACACATTCGCTTTGAGAACATTCATTTAACTTGTTAGGTGTGGAGATGAGGAATTGTTATTGTAATATTAACACATAATTGTCGTCTTTGTTATTCGACTAGGTCGCCCACAATGAATCATCTGAACACTTTTAAAGGGCCATTCAGCATGATAACTATGATCACTCTAATTCTATAGAATAGGGACAGATATAAAGATAACACAGGAAACAGAGCTTTTTTTTTCTAGCTTAAGCATTTAAAGCAGCAGACAACATAACTGCAGTATCAGTTATCTGCAGTTATCATGTGTTGGTGTTGACGCCAATCAAAGTCCCTTTCAAGGAAAGTCTGTTCACTCGGCGGCCATTTTTGCAACGCCTCCGGGCAGCTATTTCGTGCATCCAAGACCGAGTCCTATCTATTTGAATGGGGGAATCCTGAAATCTCAAAAACTGCTTGGTGAACTCACAATTAAATGACATATTTCAAGTCAGCAACAAAATCTGACATGAATTGTTCCATAAATGTTGTTTCTTATGCTCAAATCGCATTAAAAAAAGCTTATTTTTCAGGCTAGATGAGCCAATGCGCATGTGCAGTCCTAAGCGCGAGTCTCAGATTTCTATGGGAACCGGAGCTTCTAACGGCAGCTGCAGTGAGGCGATGACTTTATCAATCAGCGATTGGCTCTTTTACTTAGAAGGTGGGACGTATTTCGCCATTTTCGTGTTGCAGTTTTTCCCATTCATAGCTAATAGGAGTGAACCATCTTTTTATATCTATAGTCTTTGTGCTAATGTAGTTATTGCTGTAGTTATCTTTATAGTTACTGTTCTTGGTGTGAACAAGCCTTAAACAGGGTAAAGGCTGTCATTCTAGGTAATCATTAGGGCTGGGACAATACATCGAATCTCCATTCACGAGACAAAGAATCTGGAGCGATTCTGATATTTTCCGATGTATCGCGGTTCTCTCTCGAATCGATTCCAAGCTTAGTTTTTAACAGCAGATGGCACTACTTTACGTGCTTTAAAAACACTCGTACACTGCCTGCTTCCAGTTCCTTTACACACACCACTTTAACCTAAAATAATCATTCATAAAGTTCGAAAAAGTTGAAGCGAATTACAAATCTCGCATCATAAAAGCATTCTGAGCCGAGATGCAAGTAAATTTAACCACTTACATGACTCAGCCGAACGCACAAGCGCTGTCCAGCAGTCTTCTTGGTGAGCGTTTGAGAGCGTGCGGTTAAAAACGAGCCTAGAGCGCCATCTGCTGTTAAAACTAAGCTCAGAATCGTTTTGAGAGTGGAAATAACAGGATCGATCCAGATTCATTGTATCGATATATCGTCCCAGCCCTAATAATCATGCTGACAAACCTTTGCTGCCATGTTATTTTTGTATTATTTATAAACTATTATAGTTATCAATATTTTGAATTATATTTTTCACTTTAATTTTACTTTTTTTTTGTATTTTTATTGTTTGTTTTTTTTGTCATTTGTCATTATAAAAATAATTCTAAATAGTTTTAATTGATTTTTCAGTTTATTTCAGTTAGAAATTTAAAGGGTTAGTTCACCCAAAAATGAAATTTCTGTTATTAATTACTCATCCTCAACCCGTAAGACCTTCGTTCATCTTCAGAACACAAATTAAGATCTTTTTGATGAAATTCAAGAGAAGAGAAGAAATTGTTGAATAAAGTCGTTATTTTTGTTTTGTTTTTATGCACAAAATGCATTCTTGTCGCTTCATAACATTAACTTTGAACCACTGTAGTCACATGGACTATTTTAACGATGTCTTTACTATCTTTCTGGGCCTTGAAAGTTGTAATTGCATTGCTGTCTATGGAGGATCAGAAAGCTCTCAGATTTCATCAAAAACATCTTAATTTGTGTTCTGAAGATGAACGAAGGTCTTACGGGTGTGGAACGACATGAGGGTAAGTAATGACAGAAATTTCTGTTAGTTGACAAGGCAACAATTTTTTTTTAAGTTTTTCAAATAATATTTTATTTTATTTCAGCTTTATTTCAAATCAACAGAAATGTTTTTAATATTTTAGTTAACGATAACACAGCTTTGCTGAAGGTAAAAGTCACCTCCCACACTGGGTTTCATAACCCCTACTGGGTTTCCAGGACTGAGTTGCAGTGCATGAGATCTTTGTGCATAATAACTGCATGCATACCTTTGCCAATGTGGCGGCGGGTGTTTTCAATAGTGGAGTTGCGATTGACGTTAGAGAGCAGGCCCAGGCAGAAGCGGTTCTTGTTGTTGGATGGGTCAGTGAATCCATCAACCAGCACGCTGGTGGAGGAAGCGTGGTAAGCCTCTCCCACACGATTATTCAGCTCATAGTACACAATAGAGCACCAGTGACTGGGCTCCTCATACTCCACTGGCTGCACATCTGAAAGAGGAAAATAAAACAAGACCTTGAGCTTAAGCCATCTATTGTTTCAACTCACTCCGATACTTCACCACATCAGCTAGATAAACATACTGGAGAGATTAGAGGGGAATACCATGCCAAAGAGATTTAATGATTACAACAAGTAAACGGTGTTAGAAATTCAGGTTGCCGAAGTCATGATGACATTGTTTTTATCTACAGAAGTTGTTAGTGTGACTTGCCATTTTTGTGTAACATGCAAGGAGCTTTCTCAATTTTGTGACCTACAATCGAACTGTCTGGCTTTACACAATTGCCATGCACAGGTTTTATTTTGGTCTGCCACAAAACAAAGTTGTGTTTCCAAAGTACCAGGTTGCTACAATAAGTGCTTCTGAGAAAAAAGTAGTCATTTGATTTGCTAAACGCCCCCAGATGTTATGTACAAAGAGTGAACTGTTGTCGGTCATTTAACAAGTCATTTCTAGGGCTGGGTTTAAATCATTTCTCATTTTGATGAACCAATATAGATTCTTAAAAGTTACACCATGTAACTTTTTTTGTTCAAAATGTACAAAATTTATACAATCAGCAAGTACATCATGAACCCATCTTCCAAACCTACATATAAACAGAGAGAAGTAGCTCCGGCTACAATGTTCTTCCACAAGACACATGAAGTTCTGTTTATTAACTGCTAGAGAGCCAAAAGTTACATAGTGTACCTTTAAACTATATTACGTAATCATTATATTTCTACTCAACCTGTCTTAATGCATGTTTGAATAAATTTGTTATGAAAACAAGTTATGACAGCCATCAGTTAAAGTGCCCCTATTTTGCTTTTCAGATATTACCTTTCATGTAGAGAGTCACAGTTGTTTGTGAATGTAAAAGGTCTGCAGAGTTTAAAAGATCAAAGTGCAGATAAATGGAGTGATTGTCTCTTAAAAGAAAGAACTGATTCTGAAAAAACTGCTGAAACGAGTCGTCAGTAATTCCAGTCTTACTTCCTGCATGAACCTACATAGGTTTGTAACAAATTTACATAATGCTAGCCTATGGTCTTCATTGGCTGCCCAAGAACAACGTATACTTTGACCCTCCCTCAAGCACTGTAGTTGTAGCTGAGACCTGGTAGAGTTTGGTTCCTGTTGTAAACATGTCGAGAAGACGCCATTTTCAGCGCTGCGAAAGCAAATCCACATTGCATGAATGAGGACTCGAGCTCGAACTGATACGATAACTGACACCATCATTACTGTTCGCATCATCGCGTATCAAGTGCTGAGGAGACTCTGGAGCTGAAATTCAGATTTGGTAATTGGTGTTTCGTTTCCGACACGTGCTGTAAATGCTAGACCAATCACAACAGACTGGGCCATCTGACAAATCAGAGCAGAGCAGGCTCTCAGAAAGGAGGGTTTTAGAGAGACTGAATCCTTTATTGAACTGTTACAGACACTGTGAGAAAAGAGGTGATGCTGTAATGTATATTATGAGAAAATTAAAGAGGTTTTTTTTGACCTTGGACGCATGTAAACCTATTGATAACAATAAAAACTTTCAAAATAGCATAATAGGGTCACTTTAAATGTTTATATTTCAGAAACAATTTGGATTAGAGACAAAGTCATTAAAAAGTTACTATAAAAACTGCTTTATGTACACTTTAAATGTACATAATCTTAAATGTAAATGTACAATCTGCAATTTAATTTAATTGTTTGGACTTTAATCTTTAATATTACAGTATATAATAGATATAATATTGTATCTTGGCCAGAATGAGTTACCAAGTGTCCCAAATTGTATGCCTTTAAGTAGCGACTTTAAAGTACCGACTTCGGTACAAAGTCGGTACTAAAATGTTAAAAATGTGACATTGCCCCCCAGGATTTTGAGCGGATTCGTAAACACCTCTGATTGGCCATCGTGTTCACGTGCATAACTGATATGTCTGTGATTGGCTACAATGATCAACGCTTCAAAAACATGTTGTAAATAGACATCTTTGATGCTCTTCACTGACTGCTTACAGATATACAGCGTTTGAAAGCAGGCGTCTATCAGCGAATCCCTAATATATCCACTGAAAGATGCCTGCTTTCAAATCCTCCCGTGTGTATCTAAAATTTCAGTACCAACTTGGTACCAAAGTCAGTACTTTTGACAACCCTACTTTAGTCAAAAGCCTGCTTCTGCAAGACCTTTGGCAATATAGGGCAATATTTCCTCTACAAAACAAGCTACATGATGATACTCAGATTTGTTCTTTATATGTTCCCTGATATCACAACTGGACCACTTTTGATTAGGATGTTAATAGTTTCTTACCCCCTCTGGGCATGTTCTGAGGAACCATGCTGCTGCCAGTCTCCATGGACTGAGACCCGTCCTGTCCCATTTGTTCATCTGGAGGCATGTAGGCAGGAGGAGGGGTATCAGCTAGTAAAGAGACAACAGAGAGAGAGAGAGAGAGAGAGAGAGAGAGAGAGAGAGTGGTCAGAAGATGAAGCCTGCTGCAAACAAATGGGCTTCCACTGCAATCCCCTGGAGCCTCAATTCTGATTATTCTTTACAGGAAGCTTCTTCGCATCTTATGGAAACCTTTTAGTGTCAGATTTCGCAAATCCCTTACATCAAACACCCACCACTGTTCAAATCATACAGATATTCTAGATGTGGAAACCATCACAGAAACCAACAGCCATTTAAAAGAGGACCTTTTTGTTGACCGTATCATCTGGGAAAGTGTGAATACTGAATGTCAGCAAACTGCTTTTGAATACAATCGCCTCCAGAAACTGTTTATAGCTAATAAAAGAAAGCTGTTTTTAATAATAATAAAAAAAACCACCTCTGGCTTTAAAGAAATCCTTGGAAGACGTTATCTAATGCAAGAAGAATTTTAAAAACGGTCTGATAAGTTAATGTTATTTTACTTTCCAGACAAATTCAATGAAGCCAAAGGAAAAGAGCGCTGTCATGTTGTGTGTCTGGTGGATCAGCCATATCAGATGAGTTGTTTTTTAGATGAACAAGTACATTATGCTGTTGTTCTTTTGAATTTTTGCTGTAAAAAAAAATCTGATCAATCTTTTATGCTCACCAAGGCTAATAATTTAAAATATTATTACATTTAAATTGTAATTTATTCCTGTAATGGCAAAGCTGAATTTTCAGTGTCACATGATCCTTCAGAAATCATTCTAATATGCTGATTTGCTGCTCAAAAAACATTTCTTATTATTATTAATGTTGAAAACAGTTGTGCTGCTTAATGTTTTTGCAGAAACCGTGATGCATTTTCTTTTTTCAGGATTCTTTAACGAATAGAAAGTTCAAAAGAACAGCATTTTATTTTGAAGTAAAAATCTTTGGTAACGCTTTAGTATGGGGAACAATTCTCACTTTTAACTAGTTGCTTATTAGCTTGCATATTGGCCGTTTATTAGCACTTATAAAGCACATAATAATGCCTTATTATTCTGCAAAACCATATTCTACATACCTTAATCCTATACAATACCTAAACTTAACAACTACCTTACTATTAATAAGCAGTAATTTAAGAATTTGAGGCAGAAGTCGTAGTTAATAATGAAAAGTTTCATACAGTGTTACCAAATCTTTTGTAACAAATGCCTTTACTGTCACTTTTGATCAATTTAAAAGGATTAGTTCACTTCAGAATTAATTTCCTGATAATTTACTCACCCCCATGACATCCAAGATGTTTATATCTTTCTTCAGTCAAAAAGAAATATGGAGAAAAAGGATTTTTCTCCATATAGCGGACTTCAATGGCTACCAACGAACTGAAGGTCTAAATTGCAATTTCAATGCAGCTTCAAAGGGCTCTACACGATCCCAGACGAGGAATAAGGGTCTTATCTAACGAAACAATCTGTCATTTTCTGAAAAATGAAATTATATACTTTTTAACCACAAAAGTTCCACCTACGTCACGAGTGACCTTTCCAACATGATTACATGATGCGTGGTGCATCGCAGAGCTAGTGCAAGATGAGCATTTGTGGTTAAAAAGTATATACATTTTTTTTTTTTTAGAAAATGACCAATTGTTTCACTAGATAAGACCCTTATTCCTCGTCTGGGATCGTGTAGAGCCCTTTGAAGCTGCACTGAAACTGCAATTTGGACCTTCAACCCGTTGGTAGCCATTGAAGTCCACTATATGGAGAAAAATCCTGGAATGTTTTCCTCAAAAATCTTAATTTCTTTTAGACTGAAGAAAGAAAGACACAAACATCCTGGATAACATGGGGGTGAGTAAATTTTCAAGAAATTTTGAATTCTGAAGTGAACTAATCAATCCTTGCTGAATGAAAGTATTAACTTATTTAAAAAAACAAATGAAAAAAAATCTTACTGATGCCAAACTTTCGCACAATAATGATGAAATGTTGATGCTGTTGGAACCGCGCTAGTGATTAGCCAACTAAAGACTGCTGTTGACACAAAAAGGAGCTTATATTGTATAACAGTTATACTCGCGACGTACATGCCATATTCATCAAAGAGTACTTCCATTGTTTAATCACCGAGGCGGATCAGATGCTGCAATGAATCGAGTAATTTCTATGAATAAAACCAGCTTTAGTTCTAACCCACAGCACTATAAAACATTGTTGTCCTTCTGCCTGAATGCACCCAGCTTACGGATGCAGGCATCAGCAAATCACTCTGATGCAGAATAGAGGAAGTGCGGGCCAGTGCCAAGTGGTGGGCACCCACCAGCAGGACTGAAGTCCCTGGGCTTTGGTGTGCTGCTTAGCTGGCATTTCCATTGTTTACTGACAGCAATCGACACTGCACAACTCTCCGTCATATCACAGGTTTATCATTCAGTGTCACATCCATTCAGCAAAGAAAATAAAAAACATCAGTTTGCCACTGGCAAACATATCCCAAAAGGGCTATCAATATCTTGACTGGTGTTGTGTGTACCTGGGAGCTGGAAGGGGCTGGATGGCCCAGAGCTTGCAGGAGAGTTGGGGTAGGTGCCACTGCTGGCAGGAGACGGAGGGTAGGGCGAGTTTGGAGAGATTGGGAAGGAGCTCCCTCCACTGTGTTGCTGGAAAGACTCTGGGAAGGTGGCGTTGAGAGGCATGTGAGGCTCATTGTGACTCAGGTTGCGGAACTGCACCAGAAGACTGTGCTGAGGGTTGAACTCGCTGTGTCGTGGCACCAAAACCGGAGGAAGCACTGAGAAAAGATGATAACATTTAAAACATCCGAACAGATCATTCTGACATTCTATTTTAAATATTTATGGCGAAAAAAAGAATCCAGCATCCTTGACATCTGTGTGCTGATTGGCTGGCTCGGGCTCCAAGGTAATAGCTAAGGCACAACAGATCAGTTTTCCAGCTTCAACAGAAATGTGTTTTCTCTCCTGAGTGACATGTGATATCTGCCCTTGAAAAGCTCAATACTGTGCACATCTCAATCTAAGCAGAGGGCAATAGAGGTTACAGAGATCAGAGGGCCTCTGGAGGCAAAGGATATCTGATAGTCAACACGGTCTATACCACTGGATATGCAGAGGAAATAACAGGCCACATATTCTCACGGGAGACACATGTGTTTACCAATCTTTGTTATTTTGTCTGTTTTTAGTTTGCTTGCTGTCAATGGTAGCGTCTCAGAAGACAGATGAAACCAGCTAATAAGGATTTAATGATGTGTGATTGGTCTAGGGTTGTCAAAAGTACCGGTACTTTGGTACCAAGTCGGTACTGAAACTATAAAAACGTGAAGATACCAGCATTCCCACCTAGCATTTTGAGTGCTGTTGAGCGGATTCTGACTAACTTAAACACCTCTGATTGGCCATTGTGTTCACACGCTCAAAAGATGTCTGTGATTGGCTACAATGATCAACGCTTCCGAAACATGTTTTAAATAGACACTCTTGCACCGAGCACAGACACACACGGGAGCGTTTGAAAGCAGAAGTCTATCAGCGGATCTGTCTATCAGCAGATATATTAGGGATCGCCAGCTTTCAAATGCTCCCGTGTTTATCTGTGTATATTTACATCATGTTTTTGAAGTGTTGATCATTGTAGCCAATCACAGACATATCTGTTGAGTGTGTGAACACAATGGCCAATCAGCAGTGTTTAAGAATCCAATCAAAAGTGCTCAAAATGCTAGGGGGAAATGCTGGTGTCGTCACATTTTTAACATTTCAGTACCGACTTGGTACCAAAGTCGGTACTTTTGACAACCCTAGATTGGTGATTTTAACACTTGTCAATAATATTCTTAATATGACAAAACATTTGTGTAGAGTAATATGAACACACCAGTCAAGACTTACCTGGACTTTCAACTCTTTTGTAGTGATATGGGTTGATACACACTTCTTTCTGTTTGGAACCGAATGGATACTCGCACACCTCAAGAGGTTTGAGCTCGTGGTGTGACTGCAGGTCAGGCCAGCGCCACACACGGCAGTAGATGACATGAGGGAGGCCTTTCCTGTGGGACACCTGGAGCCGCCCATCCAGCGACCGGGGGATGGTCACACATTTGCTGGGCTGCCCTGGACTGCTGAGGGCCTTCTCCAAGTCCTCCATGGCACCCTTTTTCTTCTTCAGTTTCTTCACCAGGGCATCCACAGCCTTTTCTGCCCATTTTTCCTCCTCGTCACCCTGCTTCCAGCCCAGCAACCGCTTCACCGCCGGGCTGGTGAAGGAGAACAGACTGGACATGGAGGTCATAGTGCTGGGCTGCACCAGGAAGTGGGATCTGAAGCACTCTTGACCAGCAGTGTGCCAGGAAGATGATTATGTGCGTGTTTGTGTATGTGGGGGGGTGGGGAGTGGACAAGCTTAGCCTTGCAGGACCAAGGACAGGAAGTTAAAGCAGGACGCAGCTGCTGGTGCTCAGGGCTCAGGAAGGCCTGCAGTGAAGCAGGGGGTGGAACTGGGTCACAACCACTCAGAAAATTAGTGTAAAGGGCAACTGAGGAATTAAGGCTGAAAACACTGATGAGACACCTATTAGATATTAGAGACTAATCCATGCCAGATATTGGTTGCGGCCAGAGGTTGACACTTCGAGAAGGGGCACCTGCAACAAAAAGAGAAACTGACATTAGTTTGGAAATAAAACGTGTGTAGGCGATTTATAATGATGACAAATATCTGACAGGAGAGACTTAATTGGATCTTTTATACTCTAAATTCTATAATCTAATAAAAATAGAGTTTCAGTTAAACAACAACAAAAAACATGTTAAAATCTAATAATTATGCATATAGCTTTCGTAACCTTATATTATCTCATTTAAAATTAGGAGGCGGCTAAAAAGGTAAAAAACAACATGGAGGGGGAAAGGAAACGGTGACTACAGCAAACTTAAATTATTTACAATAAGCTTTAAAATAAACTAAAACAACTGAAAATCAAGATATTTCTTATTTTAATGCACCTTATCATCATAATCTGTTTGTATCTAGGAAAACCTGGATATATGAGGTAGCCTTATTTTAAAAAGTGTAGTTTCTAGTAGTGTTATCACAATACTGGAATTTTGTATGTATTTGACTGTTTAAGGGCAATAAGCCACAAAAAAAGGAGTCAATTTTGTACTTGTGAGCTGTTTGAGAGGTGGCTTTATGAGAGTGCACTTATATAGATAAGTGCTGCGCGTAAAACCTGCGGGAATGACTACAATTATGTGCAATACAAGCACTATTCAACCGGAGCGAATGAGACGAGTGAATGAGAGGAGAAGGGTGTGTGTCAATTCGCCGTCGGAGAGGAGAGAGTGAGAACTCGCAGCTGCTATCTGTGTATTGATACTCCAGAAAAAGAGTACTGGAACCGTTTCAAATATTTCAGTATCGATACATATCGAAATATCGTTATTTTTGACAACACTACTTTCTAGACCTGAAAAATGAACGCAAATTCATTCTTTTTGTTATCGAGTAAACCACAAATGACTGGAAAAGTCATGTAAATTCAGACTACTAAAGAACATTCAGCCCATAGCAGTACATACCCTTTTATGGATGATGAAAATAACCCTCCAGCTATTCAGCTCTTCACAGTAGTGAAAAACTGGTTCAGATTGTATCTAACCTTTGAACAATACAATTAGACTACTGACGAGTTTTATAACAAGTGACCACACATTTAAAACCACTACATTAGTGTCTGCAATGATAATTATCACCATCTTAAAGTAAATAAATAAATAAAAACAGTGTCCAAAGGATGTGCACAAAAAAAGCTACCACCTATTCAGTTATAAAAACAACACACGTACGCACACATCTGGGGTCTTGCAGATAACTGTTAGGATGTACCCATCTCCCATGTGTTATGGTGAACTACAACAGACTCATTGTGTTGAATCTGTAAGCAACAGCCTCCCGCTGCCCCACCCAGGGAGCTCCCATGGTGAGAGCGAGCGGGAGCACAGCACAGCTGTTGAAAAAGTTGCAAATGTAACCAGGACAGAGAGGATATAAGACCTCTGAGAGGCACTTCCTGTAGCCACATCCCTTCCCCTTGACCTCTTCAGCTGCCAAACATCAGCCCATTGGCTCTCCGGGACAAGATGTTACTATTCAAATCACTCCCCACTTCCAGACCACTACGGTGTTTGTCCTGTTAAAACCACACCATGAAAGGTGCAGTTAAGATGGGCGAGCATCTCCAAACAGTAAGTGAAGTAGGTCATCTCTTCCCACTTCACCATCAGTGTCAGTACAACAGAGCTGCCCCTATATTGTTCAAGCCATGTTTGTGTACAGGCAATATATATACAACGGAAGCAAAAGCAATCAAACAATCCCTGACATTAATAGCACAAGCTTTAATTGACATGTCATTGTCTTCCACCAGTACAAATCTAATTTTGCAGTTCATCAGATAAATGTAAAAGGTAATGTTAGGGGTTCAATTAGGGTGATTAAATTCGAGTACTCAATTTTTAAAAAATCCTCAATTGCAATTTGCTTGTGATGATTAAAGGGATAGTTCACCTAAAAATGAAAATTATCCCATGATTTACTCACCCTCAAGCCATCCTAGGTGTATATGACTATCTTTTTTCAGACGAACACAATCGGAGTCGTTATAAAATATCCCAGCTCTTCCAAGCTTTATAATGGGAGTGAATAGCGCTCATGATTTTGAAGTCCAAAAAAATGCATCCATCCATCATAAAAGTAGTCCACATGGCTCCAGGGGGTTAATGAACACCTTCTGAAGCTAGGGCTGGGCGATACGGCAAAAAAAAAAAAAAAATCTTGATTTTTTCAGAACGATTGACCGATTCACGATTTCGATTTTTTCGATTTTTTTTTTACTGTTTAACTAGTCAACTTAAAAACTTAACTACAATATGATTTAAGTAATATTCTCTTTATTAACAATTTGGTTAAAAAAAGTTCCATTCCAAGTGCACCACACATGAAGTGATCAACATGGTGTAAATATAAAACAATTTGTTAAACATCTTTGCAGAAATATGCCTGAAATATGAAGACAAATGTTGTACAAACTTATCTTAAACACATTCCTATATACTCAGAAATAATATAAAATAAGAAAATGCTAAATATTTCTTAGCCAAAAAGTAATAGCAATAAATAACACCAGTAATAGGCTATTATTAACAGCAAATGCTTTGTAAAAACAGAAAACAACAGCAGCTTTCAGCCTGTCACCATCATGCAAACATGAAATATCAAACAGGTTTACAGGTTTTTGCATTCCATTGCGCTATTTGTCCTATTGTTTTTATGTTTGGCAGACAAGTTTAGGTATTGCACTTGTGTCTCGTGTCTTTTGCAGCGTCTCGCCTGTTAAATGGCATTCTAAAAACATGGCGGTCAAATAAAAAAAAAAGCTAAACTCGCGTTTAATAACTTTGCCTTTTTTTCTCATTCCACTGCCTGCGTCTCATTTTTATAATGCAATAACGCATTTCTGAATGAACAGCCGCTTAAGAATAGTGATGTGTTCTACGTTCATAGAGCGTCACACGAGAACGGTTAATCCGGCGCCATCATGAGGTTGGATCATTTTCTTCTCCTAATACGGTTATCATAGCTGTATTGTCAACATGTCCAATTGTAACGCTTGCTAACATTTTTATTCAAAATCGCGATTTCTCGATTTAAAAAAAAAATAATAAAATTGAGGAAAAACAGTAAATTCGAATTAATCGAAAAAAAATTGGAAAAATCGGAAAAATCACCCAGCCCTATCTGAAGCAAAGTGATGGATTTTTGTAAGAAAAATTATCCATATTTAAATCTTTATAAACTATAATAACTAGCTTCCGGCAAACAGCGTTACGCAAGTTGAGTTCCGGCGGAAAAGTAACCTCTGACCAGACGCATGACGCATTGACAAACGCCGAAGCGCAGAGGATAGAGCAAAACAAAACATAGGTCATGAATTAGAAGTCAAAAATGAGAATTTTTAAAGAGAAATATCAGAGGATTTCAATATAAGAGAAGAGGAGCTTGAGTTTGTTGCACAGCCCTATTTGTTTGAACCGCGAGAGGCATCTAAGCTTACGTTACTCCTACATCGTGTCAGGGGTTACTCTTTTGGTGCAAGTTGATTTGCGTATAGCAATCTTTTGTCAAATTATAAAAGTCATCACTGCCTCTTTTGATCAATTTAACGCGTCCTTGCTGGAAAAATGCATTAATTTATTTTAAAAAAATGGACCCCAAATTTTAGCTCTGTCGACAGCTTCTGTTGGATAAACTGAACAGAAGAAAAATTGATTAGTCATTCAAAAATTGCAGGAATAAGGTAGTTACTAGCAAGTATATGGGGATATGTACTTCAAGGGTTAAAAAAAAAAAAAAAAAAAACATTCAAATGTATGTATCAAGTCTTCTTTAAAAATGTGTGTTATATGAGCTATAACGTTTGCACACAAGAAACAGTATGTATCAAATGTTGACTGGTTAATTCACCTGTCACATGACATAAACAAGAAAAACTACTCATTACTGAGGAAAAAGTACCTGCATTTCACTGGGGGCAGGTGTCAAATTCATACCCCATTTGTCACTGACGTAATTCCTGTTTTGGGATTTTTGCGATGTAAACATTCCTCTTCTTGGATCCTTGCACATAATATTTCATAACTACACAGCTATGATAGGAGCTGTAAAGCTGACAAGCTATTTTCATACTAGACTGACGCAAGCATGTATAATTTGACGCTATACCTTCAAAACAACATGTACGTCAACATTTAACCATGGAGCTGCCCATGTACTGTACATGTAGTATGTTTTATAAAACGGAGGAACAAGTATTTCTTTTGTGGTAATGAACATTACGCCACATATGCTGCCAAATTGTGCCAACAGAGCTTAATTGTACTAAAACTCATTATTTTAAACTGCTCTGATCAATAGCAAACTTTGTGAATGGTAAAAATTAATCTAGAGACTGAATTCCTGAAATCTTCCTGTGATTATGTTCAATGAGACGGCGGCACACACCAAAACGCCTTGCTTATCAGCAGAAACAAGCAATCAGCTTGTAACCAGCACACTCTGCCTCTCTTTATTGCTGAGGGACTGATGATAACAAAGCTTTAACAATAGGAAGTAGAGGACTCAGATCAGCAATATAGAAGCTCAATACACAAACACACACTTCCCTGTTCCCTATCTTCATCCTGCCTTCACACTCAGCTGCTCCACTTGCAAAATAAGAAGCACAGAAAGCATTACCCATATTGATTTTTCTAGCAGTCACAAAAGCCTCCCACTTAAAGCTTTTACTCTTTCTGTGCTCTTATTTCATGGTGAGGAAGCCATTTTGCTTTAAAAAGCAAAGTAGAAATGTTTGGCATGAGTCTATTAAGGCCATAAAATGAAAATTGACAGTCATCTGCTTCATCCCAAATAATGAGAAAGAATAATGCTGACCACAACCGCAACATGATTATCAGAAGATGTGCATCTTAATGCTGCTTTATAATTATGATATACATTCAAGGGCAGTGCCATTTGCAAAATTACACATGAAATCAGCCTTCTAAATCATAATGGAGTCACATTTTGACACTAATAGAGCTCCAGACCAGGGAAGAGGTGCTTTTATTCTCTACTGGATCAATTGATTTATTACAAGGACTGTCGTGCAGTCGCAATGCCTCTAGTGGGCTTCAACCCATGCATTATCCTTAAAATCTAATTACATATACAATTAGGTATAATAGCCAGATTGAAAGAGCCATCTAACATTTCAGTGACATTTAAGAGCACGACAGATGCAAGACAGAAGTATAGCCTTACGATTTTATCAGTTCGACTATGATCAGACAAGTAAGGCTCTTACAAATCTAGAACAAGATCATTTCTCTTTTTGTAAATAAGGTCACACCCATCCAAAGATGCAGTCGTTACGTGGGGGACTGTTTAATTGCTTGACACCATCCAGTCTTCTCCATCCCTGGAGCCTTACATCATCGACACAAATAGGGACAGACCCTTTTTATGCTGCACATAAACAATAACCACCCTATTGTTCTCACTGTCTCAAATACTACCAAGAACGCAGAGAAAAAGATATACATCTTCAATGCATTACAGTCATTTTGATCGATATTATTCAGGATCAGGTCACAGCTCAAGATCGACAACAGATGTGCGCGCTCACATGAACATCTATGTGACAGATGTTACACGTTGGCAGATATTCAGAGGCTCAATGGAAACAAATTCTGCTATTGCAAAGAGCTAAAAACTAGCTGCTAAGAACAGACTTCAACAAATGCAGAAGCAAAATACGACTTGCTGCCATATTTTTCAATCAAATATTACAACGACACAGCTCCACTTATCAAAAAAATGTTAATATGAAAAAAAAAAGATCTTTTAACATCCATATCGGCGTTTCATCTGATGAGCATGTGAACACAATGACAAATCAGAGGCGTTTAAGAATCTGCTCAACAGCGCTCAAAGATTTCAGTACCGACGCGGTCGGTACTTTTGACAACACTACTGGCTACAATGTTTGTAGATCAACCAATTTTTTATTACAGTCTTAGATCCACTATATTAAAACAACAGTTTTTCCCCATCATTTTAACCAAATACTTGAACAAATGAAGAGTTTGGTTCCAAAACGCAATAAACGCCATTTTTTTTAAAAATTGAGTTTGTGCCAAAATCAGTATTGTATCTGATCGGTATTGAAAAGTCAGTTATTAATGTGATTTCCGTCATGTTATTCTGTCATGTTTTCTCCCCTTCTTTCCAAAACGCGACAAACGCCAGTCTCCCTTCTCTGCAGAACGCGATATATCCACTCAACCAATCACAGCGCACCATTCGAACGCACTGTAAACAGTAATGGCGGCGCTCTGAATACACCCGCATCCTAGTTTTCCTTATCTACTTTGTACTTTGTGATCAACAAAAACAGAAAAATGAATAATTTTGACGCCATTGATGAACTTGTGGTGGTTTCTGCAGTGGGGAAGAAACGCAAGTCATCGAAATGTAATCATTTACGTGAGGAGATTAAGAAGATGAGGCACTCGAGTCGGGAGGAGGAAAAATGACGACTGTTGCTTGTTCCACGACAGCATGACACTTCTGTCACGGTCCCCAAAACTGAATCATGCACTTTTTTTAAAAGCCGTTTTTAATACCAATGTACTCGGCAGATGTGTTTATTTTAACCGTGCGGTGGCGCCAGATACTCTTTAATCAGTAATGACAAACGGAGACATAATTAATTTATAACATTAACAAGATGACTCGTTGAATTCATACTTTGTTGTGTATTTTCAATATGACAAATAACTTTTATATTGATGGATTAATTGCATTTTGAAAAAAAAAAAAAACGTGTCATGGATTTATTGCATTTTGGGGGAAAAATAATCAGTTTTTATAATAAAAATAAAAATCTAGATTTTGAATGTTTAATGTTTTTATAACCAAAAGATGCTTTGTGAAAGTTTGAAACAGAAAATAGTGTTTTTTATCTTGCCGCTTTCTTGGTAAAGAAAACACATTTTTACTTAAATTAATCAAAATGGATTTATAGCGTTTTGAACCCAAACTCTTCAAATGCTTGATCACGTGGCATACTCAATGGGTCTCATTCACTAACCATATGTACAGATTTGTGCGTGAAATCTGCGTACCAACATTTTTATGAACAAAACACGATCAATAACTTTCGTTCTAAATTTACAAAAAACAGGAACAAATGGACAGGAACAAATGAAACCACATATGTAAAAATCAAACACTTACGTGTTGAGATAAAATGTTGTATATACACATTTCATCATATTATATATATATATATATATATATAAGAGTAAGAAAAGGTCGGTTATAGCTCGAGTTGCCTCTGCATAAAATGCAGAAATGTGTCTGTACAGCTGGATGATCAGAGGTCTGAAATCTGGGTCTGTATTAAAAGTGTTTATTGCGTTTAAACTTGTTTGGAGGATGGCACACTTGGCATTGCTTGAGGATCTTGCTGCGCGTGCTCTCAGGTAAGAGTGTCATGTTTGATGAGTGACGAAAGGAAAAGGTGTGCGGAAAGCCTAAAAATGGACATGATTTGGGCGTGTTTTATGCAAATTTCTAACCTCGTGCATGCGGTCGCTCGTTTAGAATACTACAAAATCATTATCGCAAGAACAAATCCATGTGCGTACGCACGTGTTGTGAATTAGGCGGAATTGTTTCGTGAGAAATTCTCCTGCGTGTATAAATATCCACACAATTATTAGTGAATGAGACCCATTGTCTGAAAGGTTTATTTTCATTCACTGGCTATATACTTGGTATATTGTTAATCTTGTTTACCAACCCAGACTGTTTAATTTCTATCCTGCCTAAAAGAAATGACAAGTGTATGTACTGGACATCAAAGTAAGCCGAGTTGGAATGCATGTGGTATTGCTGAAAAGACCTATATGTCATAAGATAGTTATTTATGCAACACCACGCAAAAAAAAAAACTGAGCAATACTACTTACAAATCAGAATCTTCTCATGCAATGCATGAAAGCCAGGAACATGGTGATGCTGCTCTCTGAATGCACTCCATCTCTGTTAACATGTTACAAGCTGACCGCATCTAAACCTCCCCTCTGTCAAGGTCAAAAACAAGCTGATGGCTTTCAAATGCGTTTCTACTAAGGATTTACATTGATACTTTGTAAAATGTCATTTAAAGTGCAGCATCTGATTTTGTGCATGCTTTTGAAGCACTTTATCTACAAGGTTCAGCAACACTCCAACAAATAAACAAGTCCCAGACTACATAGACAAAATTTAATCCCCAAAACAAACAAAAACCACCTCTCTCTTCATCCTCACATCTGCTTCAATTATGAACTTTGAGAAGGACACCAGGATATTCCTAAAGACTGCACACATGGATGAATGACAAAAGCTCATCACAGCAGCTCAAATGCTCGATGGTAACGATCAAAGAGATGGCAAAACGTAAACTTCACCCCTCAGATGGACGACATGGTCGCTAAACGATAAACAAAGATCTGTGAATGTGCTTTCAAGGGGTTAAAATAAGATAGACTCGATACTGTACCTCAAAACCGAGGTAGCTGCCCATCTAGACAGCATTTTGGCGCATCACAGGCACGTTTAGAAAGTTTAAGCCAAGGCAGAACACTAGTTTTTTTGAGACTATAAAGCCCCAAAATGCTGTCTGAGTGGGCAGCACACTAGGTTTTGAGACACAGCCAGTAAGACACGCCACGACACGCACATCTCTCCTCACAAGAATGCGAACAGTCACTTTCTTCTACTACACACCAATTATTAGTAAAATACACTGTTGTTTATTTGATCCTCGTAAGGTTTTGTATGGAAATATATGCGGATCAGTATTAAACAGTAAATATTTATTAGCTCAATAAACGAGTGGAGTGAAGCTAAGCTACATTTAGCCGCAACTTTGTGGGATTGAGTTCAAAACATGGGCACTAAATTTAAATTCAAACCGCTTTTATTTTTGATAACATTATCCGTTTTCAAAACTTTCTAAAAATCACAACTATATATTTTTGGTTACATTTTTGTTACGTTTCTTTTTCTCTTATTGTGTAAAAACTTACTGCTAGCCGAGTTGCTACATAGCCAGTTAGCGATTTACATTTGCGGTTTAATTAAACCCAAATAACCATTACAACTTCAAAATAACTGTATATAACATGTTGTAAATATTTTAAATATTATTTTTATAAAATGTAAATATACTTCGTTCACGTGTTTTCCTCACCTCATTCGCACAAAAAGGAGAAAAAAAAAAACAGCAAGGAAACTTTTTCAATCACTTCTCAACACCCCCTGCGGAAAAGCCACCATCCCTACTGGAATAAAGTTGATAAGTGACCGCTGAACCGTCGTTATCGGCTAGATGTATTAACAATAGTTTGCATACCTTTCATGAAATGGTGTAGCGTCTATCGACCTTTGCTCTGTTTTACAGACACCGACATGAAGGAGTTTTTTTTCCTTCTTTCCTGCCTCTCTTTCCCTCGTCTCTCACCCGTCCTGGCGTCAAACAGACTGGAGGCGAAGCACATTAGTGCATATCCATCCGCCCATTTGACAACCCACCACTCTTCTTCCTCTCTGTTAGCAGCTCAGTGCTTGCAGATGTCTGTGATAAATGGAGTATAGTGTTGTATGTGGCTTGTATGATGGTTGGCTGTAAGATGGACAACATCAGAAGGCATTTACTAAGAGGAAAATGCCTGCTGTAATTACATTAGAACAGAAGGCACTATTTGATGGTTGGGTGAAAGTAACCGTAAGTGATAAAATTAACTCTATAAATTATTCTATTGCCTAGTATGTGCATTTATTAGTGTTTTAGTGTTCATTCGTCCGAACTTGCTATATATATATATATAGTTACAGCAAATTTGGACGAATGAACACTATATAAAACAGGGTGAAATGTATTTCTAACACAGTATTATTCATTTTGCCAACAATATTTTAAAACTTGGTATCGACTTTTCATCATTTTATTAGTTTCAACATTAGACACTATGCTTATTTTATGTTCTGCATCTATGTGAAAATTATCTGGGGAAACAAATCTGTGAAAACAGCATACAATAAAACTTGTCATAATGAGCGAATACCACATACATTTATTCTACTAGATATAAAGGCGGAAGGATAAAGTTGGTTGCTATGTTATGCCCGAGCCGTCTTGAAGTTGTGCTACGGTCACGTGACGTCACGAAACTTGGCTCCACTCTGTCTGGCTTTTAAAACTTCAGTAGCGCAACAGCCAATAGAGAGCGAGTTACGCGGTGTTTGCTTACTCGCGCATACACACGAGGTCATATTCAAATTAATTAGTTTGCCCATCTATATTATTGGGCGAGTAGAAACGTTTATGCAGCAGAAAGTCCATTAAATAATCTATCTATCTATCTAGTGGTTGTACGAATCTATATTTATAATAAGTATAATGTTTAAGCAACTAAGCATGTAATAACACTTCTAGTTCTTGGATAAATAAAAAGAAAATGTTTTAACAGTAAGTTTCACACTATATGATGCTTATGATAAAACTGCATTGAGCTGACTCTGCAGATGTGAAAATACCTTTAACAATGAGTTTTTCCTCAGGATTTCTCTTGGGTTTTCAAGAAGCATCTCAAACAAGCAGGGTTATGATATTGTTATGAATGAGCCAAGGGGTAAGTTTAGATTCAAATTCACATGATTCATATTTATCTGTTGACATCCCTTGTTATGATCCCACTTATGCACTCTTTGCACTGGCTTTCTCTTTTTAAAAGACATGTGGTCCTTAAGCCGTGACCTGATTTTGTATTAATACAATAAAAATGATAATAAATTTGCTTTTATAAAAAACAAGCTCATTTATTTGACAAAAATGACACACACACACACACACACACACACACTTTAGTTAACATACACATGAATTGTAGGAATATGACTAATACTGATGAATAAACAGTATAAGGTAAGGCTATTAAATAGCAGTCCCAAACTAGTTTTTGTTAATAAAATAAGGTTAGTAAGTATGAGCCACCACAGTCATTCAGAAATCTACAAAATAATACAAAGTGAAAATTGGCATTTTGTAATTACAAAAACAACAGTTACCATGGTAAATACACAATACTAAGATGAACTGTTAATGAAACATGGAAACTGATCCTTATGAATAGAATAAACATAACTGCATGCAAATCCTTCCAAGCTAACACATGACGTACCAGTTATGTTATTTATTGGTACTTCTTGGTAATTTCATCACTCACAAATTGACAACATAACTACGACGTTGCATGCTTGTAATTTCTTTTACACTTTATTATAATGGAGTGTTATAGGGGAGAGCGGGGACGTTTGCAACGCTTTTTGCATTTCCAGACAGCAACATAGTGTGGCCCAAATCCGGCCCACATCTGGTACACTTGGATTACATGCGGACCAGATGTGGGCTGGATCTGGGCCAACACTATGTTGCTGTCAGTTTGTATTGGAAAGTCAAAATTTTAATACGATATACACACATCTATCAGCTGCTGCAACATGTGTACATATGATAATATATGTACAATTTATACTTGAGTCAAATGTAGCAACTGACCCCATAACAGTGGACGATTGCAATAGTCTACGCGGAGCAGTTGCAACATTCATTAAAATGTAATGAAATCATTCTTTAATGTCATTTTCAAGTTTATTTATTTTACCTTGTGCACAGACAGGGTCTTAAAGGGATCATCCAAAAATGAAAATTTGATGTTTATCTGCTTACCCCCAGGGCATCCAAGATGTAGGTGACTTTGTTTCTTCAGTAGAGCACAAATGATGATTTTTAACTCCAACCGTTGCAGTCTGTCAGTCGTATAATGCTTGTCAATGGTAACTCCATCTATAAAAGAAAAAACACGCACAGACAAATCCAAATGAAACCCTGCGGCTCTTGACGACACATTGATGTCCTAAGACACGAAACGATCGGTTTGTGCAAGAAACCGAACAGTATTTATATAATTTTTTACCTCTAAAACACCACTATGTCCAACTGCCTTGAGCATCCGGTTGGTGAGGTCTGAACGCGCTCTGACAACAGAAGTGATGTCTCGCATTCATTGAAGTATAAGCGCGAGACATCACTTCCGTCATCAGAACGCGTTTTCAGACCTCACCAATGCAAGGCAAGGCAGCTGGACATAGTGGTGTTTTAGAGGTGAAAAATGATATAAATACTGTTCGGTTTCTCACACAAACTGATCATTTCGTGTCTTAGGCCATCAATGTGTCGTCAAGGGCCGCAGGGTTTAATTTGGATTTGTCTGTGCATGTTTTTTTTTTTACTCTTATAGATGGAGTTCCCATTGACAAGCATTATACGACTGACAGACAGCAACGGTTGGAGTTAAAATCATCATTTGTGTTCTACTGAAGAAACAAAGTCACCTACATCTTGGATGCCCTGGGGGTAAGCAGATAAACATCAAATTTTCATTTTTGGGTGAACTATCCCTTTAACTAAATTAAATTGGCTGTATAACCGTCCCCGCTCTCCCCCTACAGCGCACTACGAGCACAGTAACGACAGGACATTAAAGTTAGCTTTTCTGAGGTGAGAGACTTTTATTTTGTAACAAGTTATGAAAAAAAAACGTTAGAATAATGTCACTGATATAGCCTGACACCGCTGAATCAGTACAACGCGTTTTCTCATGCACTCTTTAATTAAAATGCATCTGACAGAAGATTAAACAGCTTTCACGCACGTCTTTCAAAATAAAAGTCAACTATAGGTTTGTTGTTGCTTCTTTTATTGCTCCGCGACCCTCTCAGCAGATTGTTTATTTATTTATTTACACAAAAACACAAATAATATAAATGTGAGTAAAAAAATACTTAAAATAACACGTTTATATGTTTATATCAGTAACTATACTAAAACCTTGGAAAACCCGTAGCTTCAAATCACATTTATTACGCTGATAAAATAATTATTCATTGCTCTAACACGTAGGTTTTCTATCTTTCTTGTTGGATGGAACAAGAAGACATATCCTGAAATAAACACCAGGGGTCACTCTTTCTCTTCCCCAAATCCCAATTTCATATATTCTTTAAAAAAATCTTTCAAATTTATGTAAACAATTCTTAAGATTTACTAAAATGTATGTTTCAAATTACACATAATAATTATGCATATAAGATACAATACTTTTTTTTTTTTGTAAAATACTTTTGAACAACTGAAGACACCTGAAGTAACAAACAACAGTGTCAGAGGCCACAAGTTTATTAAGTGGTATTAAATGAATCATTACTCTTCCTGAGTGGAGCGAGATGTTTTTTGTGCAGTTTAAGGTGATTAAGTTTAATTTCTGTTCCTGTTTTACTTTGCTTCTCCCCCTTGATTTTCACAGATTTTGTTCATACAGGGTTCAGGCTTTCACAAGTTGTGAGTTTTATGGATACTGGAAACCTGGTTCTACAATCTGTTCTCACTGGGTGTCCTGAATGTGATATAAGGGAGCTATTGTGGGTCAAGCCCACACAGCAAAAGGCCAAATCAGAGGGCAACATATGTAGAGCAGGTCATGCATGTTGTCAAAGTCATCCACCCAGATCATAAAACATCTGTGTCTGTCTACAAGGACAGAAGAAGGACTTATTCTTTTTGGTTTCACAAATCTAAACAGTTTGTCTCTTTTATGTCACTGCCTTTTTGAAGGAACACTGAAGCTGGCTGGTTTCTGTTACTGCAAGCATTTCCATCAATGAAAACTCGTTCTTTAAATCCGGCTAAAAGAGAACAGCTGCATGCAATTCAAATATTTAATTTGAAACGTATGACTAGCATGAAATGACTGTCCTAAATTCCATTTATGTTTGAAAGTAAGCTCTGACTTCATTGTGGATATTCCAAACAAGCTTCTTGTAGCCAAACAATGACTCTGTTTCTGCTCTTTGTTGGATAGTTACATCAATATACACTGTGAAAAGTGAATAGTGTGTGTGCTTGTTACATTAAAGAGTTATCAAGTTGGCTTGAGAAAGCCAACTTACTGACCTACTATTTAAGCTTATTATTATTATTCCTAGCAAAATTTTCTTTCAAGCTACAACCACCAAACTCAGGTCTGCAAAAAGTCTCAGAGACTTTCAATGAGGAGGTCAAAACTTTTGTACAATACGACTGTATTTATTATAGAGTATTTAAGCTAATAGCTAAGCTTAATGACTATCCTAGGTCAGCATGCTAGCAACATGCTAAAACATGTTAGTAATGTGCTAAATCATGCTAGAGGCATGCAGGCAATATTAACATGCTAGCAATGTGCTATATCAGGCTAGAAACATGCTAATTCATGTTAACATGTTATCAATGTGCTAATCATGTTATCAAAATGTTAAAATATACTAGCAACATTAAAAATGGCTATAAACATGCTAGCAAACATGTTAGCAACATGCTAAGCATGCTAGCAACATGTTAACAACATGTTTAATCAAGTTAGCAGCATGCTAATTCATGTTAACAATTAGCTAATCATGCTAACATGTTAATACATGCTAGCAATGTGTTAAAACATGCTAACAATGTGTTAAATCATGTTAGCAAAATGCTAAATTGCGCTAGCTACATGCTAATCATGCTAGCTTTGTGTTAAATCATGGTAGCAATGTGCTAAATTATGCTAGCAACATGCTAGATCATGATAGCATGTTAAATCATGCAAATAACCTGCTTAAACATGTTAGAAGCATGCTAGCAATGTGTTGAAATATGCTAGCAATTTGCTAAATCATGCTAATTACATGTTAAATAATGCTAGTAATGTGCTAGCACAATGCTAAGCATGCTAGCAACATGTTAACATGTTTAATCAAGTTAACAGCATGCTAATTGTTGGTAACAATTAGCTAATCTTGGTAACATGTTAATACATGTTAGCAATGTGTTAAACTAGGTTAGAAACATGCTAGCAATGTGTTAAAACATGCTAACAATGTGTTAAATCTTGCTAGCAACATGCTAAATCGTGCTAGCTACATGCTAATCATGCTAGCAATGTGTTAAATCATGGTAGCAATGTCATGCTAGCAACATGCTAGATCATAATAGCATGTTAAATCATGCAAATAACCTGCTTAATGTTAGAAGCATGCTAGCAATGTGTTATATGCTAGCAATTTGCTAAATCATGCTAATAACATGTTAAATAATGCTAGTAATGTGCTAACAATATGCAAAAACGTGTTTTTCTGATAGACTTTGTTGACTTCAAAGCATTCAAACTTCAAAGGTAAAACCTTCAAACCACAAGCTTTTAAAACTTCAAAGTTTGTCATCAAACTTTACTCATATATTTATCTAACCCTTACAATTACTGTTTGATGTAACCCATTGAAGTCAGGTAGAATCAGACAAATTAAATAATCTTTTTGACTTGAATAGAACCAATAAATGTAGACATGACAACATGAAGCACAATTCTGATATAGAGAGTGAAAAAAAAACACATTATATTGAGCCATCAATGGCCGCACATGTGTTTTCCATTAGAAAGGAGATAGATGTCATACAATAGCCGTGTGTAGGTGTACTAGAGACACTTCTTTTTTCAATTTAGTCCACAGAATTATAAATCACCACTAATATGGCTAGATATAACAACACTTTACCAAAACTGGATATCTGATTGAAATGTAGGCGCTCAAAGTAGTGGACAAAACATGCCTGATTACCCTGGATTGATACTAAAGAAAAACAGACATCAAATGATTTATAAAGGTCTCAGGCATCCTACAGTGTAATCCTGAATTTAATACAGATGTAGACTTATTAGACTTGACATTTGTTTCCGTGCAATGTTGTAATGATTTTAACTTCATGGTTAAACATTTCTAAGAGGAGATGAGCATATCCACAATATTTTTCAGCACATTGACCTTTGGTTGCTACATACTGCAAACTGTAATAACTTAATAAGTGTGTTTGCCAGCAGCTTCCAGTAGCACTAAATCTCACTCCCCTCTCTGACACAAAACAGTCTGCCAGTGTCTCGCTATGGAAGTAAAACGCTGTTGGAATGTTTCGTTCGGGCTGCCAGCTGAGAAAGGGTACTGTACACATATGTTTCCTACTCCAGCTCTGCTGGGATACTCGAGACATCCCATCTCAGGACCGCTGCAGGGTACAGAAGCTCTGTTTAACATCCTCAAACTGTTCCAGAGTGCGGTGATATAACAAGCACAGTAAAGTGAAATGGCAGGTTTAAACGACAGGCATCTTTCCATGTAAAGTCATTATGGAAGCTCCCATCAGATTCCAGTGATTGGTTGGGATCCAGAAATGGCAGGGCTGTTCTGATAGGCTCATGGACAGTATGGGTGGAAAAACAATGCTAAATGTAAATAATAAAATGCAATGAACTATATAATTGTGAGTTTAGGGCAGCAAATTAAATAGGTTTAACAACTTTTAAAGACCCCATGAAGTTTTATTGCTTTTAGTCCATGTGTTAGCTTTAAGGTCATCTACTGTACATGTTAGTGCTGCCCTAAACAAAAAAAAAAATCATGATAAAATTAACCTTTAGCAGATATATGTATTGAAAATTTATAGTATTTTTCTTCTAGGCAAACAGAAATAAATATTGATGTCTAATCCTGAACCTTACTGATTTTTGTCCAATCAGATGTTCTCTAGAATGAGAATGCCCCTCCCACTAAAACCACCTGCATCTGGCAACAATGATAAACATGGAGAGATTATTTACTTAACTTTTTAACTTAATATTATATTAATATTACAATTGATGGACATTTCTGTTACTTTTTATGAAAAACAGTTTTAGTACTATGTTGAGTCTCTGGATGATGTTCAATGTAAAATCCAAGTCCTGAAGCAAAATAAGCCACATTAACTGCTGGTAGATTTTGGTTATGATGTAAAATTTGCTTTAAAAGGCCCACTGAAGTGCTTCGGAACGCGCAGCTTTATTCATTATGTTGACGTAATTTCCAATGAAACAGGAAGACAGGGCGGGATATATCTAGAAGCCCCTCCCCTTTTAAAAAAAAGGGCCAATAGCGTTTCGCGTAAATCACAGCTTGGCTAGAGCTCATAAAACACGATTTTCCTCATAATCTCTAACCGTTACTCCTCCATATTAGAATTTAAATGCATTTTGTGGTCTGTGCCGACTCTCGCGTATGATCCGCTCTGTGCTCTCGTGTGGATCGGAGCAGACTGTGCTCGCGCTGCGGCGGTTCACGTGACACTAATGCAAAAACGGACTTCATTCGTGTCAATGGAAAACATGTTTACACTGTCTGAATCGTTCCCTATCCTCTATATAGTGCACTATGTGCTATTCACCATATAGAAGCTAGTAAACATGTGAACAAATGGCCGATTTCAGCGTCTGTTTATAGTGTAGGAGGGGGCGGGACTTTAGATTCTAGAGATTATTTGATTGGACAGAAGATTTGATGTGAAGCTGAAGTCTGCGGTGATGTCATGAAAATCTATTTTAGCAGAAGTGAGAGACTGTAAGTTTTGAATGCTTATATCTATGTCTACATAACACACCATCTTATTCATAACATTAAGGCTGACATATTCATACTAAAAGCTAAAAAAACTTACATTTTGATTCAGGGTGACTTTAAGCAAGAAACAGGAAACATAAAGGACTTCTTTAGTCATGAATAATGAGAGCAAGCAGACTTTTAAATGATCATCTGAGTGAGACTTTTAATTCCACACAGATTAATCACCACATAATGACAATCCACCACATTGTGAATTCAGTTCAGTGAACTGACAGATTGGCTTATAACAGACAGAGCAAAGTACATTCAAGGGCACTGACTAGTTATATGTAAACTATAACTCTTTGGCTACAAAATGGTCATTTTATTATGAAATATGAAGACAGGAATCTTTGGTTCTTCATAAAATATCTTTGGTACAATATGACAAATAATCTGCACAAGTTACAGGTTTTACATTGTAGATCATGGGAAATGAAGACATAAATTTGGTCTGTGTTTTTTCATGTGCCCAAATAGCATTTGTTCCAGCTTAAACCATGCAAACATGCTACAGGTATATCAAATACAACAACCAAAAACAATAAAAAGAAATACAAAATGTTAATAAAAAAGTGTTAACCAACATCTGATTCAAATAACTCAGATTGAAATTCCAAAACAGAAGTCGAATGAATATCCAAAACATATGAAGTGCCATAACAAATCGCTGTCATCAAGTTGTGATATTTAAAAAACATTGCTCTTCATCCAAGGGTCTTTGGCATGTGAAAAAGTTGCAATGCAAATTGTTTTTGTTGCCTGGATTTTCTTAGTCTTCTAATTATCTCTCCACCGCAAAAAATAAGACATTGAACGGAGTGTTTCCATCCTCTTAAAGTGGTGGAGGTTAAAATGAATTACAGTTTTACATTGCAGAGCTACGTTTACTGAAGACGAGGCATTATTCTGCTGCTCTGACTTCTCAGGACCTTCTGGAAGAGTTCATCTGTAATGTGACAAGAAATATATTAAGACTCACTATTTTTTACATTTCAATACAGTCACAAGCAAAAGATGAAATATATCTGGGACTCTTTATTAATTGCATTTATGAGGCATTAAAGTTAGTAAACAATGCATACCATTTTTCATTACATAAGACCCAGCCTGGGATGGAAAATTGAGAAGATATATTTCATTTATTTTGATAATTCAAAAAAGCACAAAATGTATTTATAAAAAATGAAATTAAATATAGGCACTGATTTATTGGGAAAAATAGTTTATGACATATACTAACCCTAACAGCAGAGGTGCGTCTGATTGTTGAGCCTTCAGCCTGGTCACTCACAGTCTTAGGAGCTAAAACACAGTGGCACATCACACTGTTATGAAGCTCTGAAATAAGATATTTATTTTATCAAAATGTTTAAGAAAATTTGACCGATGGCTTACGCAGTGGCTTTACGATTACGTCAACAGCATGTACAACTCCATTGGTAGCCATCAGATCACCCTCGACAACAGGCACTCTGTTCACGTATATGGTGGAGTTACGCTGAAAGACATAAAAAAATCAGAATGAAATTTAAGAATTATCAGATGAAATCAGGAATATTTCACCCATAAATGAATATTCTGTCATCAATCATCATTTACTCTCCCTTACTCCATCAAAAAATGTTATTTTTTCTATGGAAAACAAAAAGAGAATTTTATATTTTTGACAAAATGGCAGTTAATATTCATAAATTCTTTGATGATTCATGATTTTTTTGTGTGTATTCTGCAGAATAACAGCATATAGTTTGAACTTACATCTGAGTGAGTAAATAATGACAGAAAATTCAATTTTATATTGATATTTATATTCAAATTCAAATATATATATATATATATATATATTAATGTTATATATATATATGTTTTATATATATATATATATATATATATTATTTTTTTTATATATATATATTAATGTTTTTAAAAGAAGTCTCTTCTGCTCACCAAGGCTTCATTTATTTGATCCAAAATACAGTAAAAACAGTAATATTGTGAAATATTTTTACAATTTAAAATAACTATTTTCTATTTGAATATATTTTAAAATGTAATTTATATCTGTGATGGCAAGCTGAATTTCCAGCATCATTACTCCAGTCTTCAGTGTCACATGATCCTTCAGAAATCATTCTAATATGCTGATTTGCTGCTCAAGAAACATTTCTTATTATTATCAATGTTGAAAACAATTGTGTACAATTTTTTTTCAGGATTATTTGATGAATAGAAAGTTCAAAAGAACAGCATTTATCTGAAATAGAAAGCTTTTGCAACATTATAAATGTCTATACTGTCACTTTTGATCAATTTAATGCATCCTTGCTGAATAAAAGTATTAATTTCTTTCCAAAAAAAAAAAAAAAAAAAAACTCTTACTGACCCCAAACTTTTGAATGATAGTGATAATGTTACAAAAGCTTTCTACAAAAGTAACAGTAAAGACTTTTATGTTACAAAATATTTCCATTTAAAATAATGTTCTTTTGAATTTTCTATTCTTTAAAGAATCCTGAAAAAACAGTGTATCAGTGTTTCCACAAAAACATTGAGCAGCACAACTGTTTTCAACATTGATAATAATGAGAAATGTTCCTTGATCATGTGACACTGAAGACTGGAGATGCTAAAAATTCAGCTTTTCCATCAAAGGAATAATTACATTTTAAAATATATTCAAATAGAAAACAGTTGAATTGTAATAATATTTCACGATATTACTATTTTACTGTATTTTTGATCAAATAAATGCAGCTTTTGAAGAGACTTCTTTCATAAAACGTGTGCCAGTATGTCAACCTATTTTCTACTTCTTTGCAGATACACAATCTAAAAAGCATTCTTTTTATGTTTCACTCAATAATAAGATAAGATTGATTGCAGTAATGAGTACTAACAGTGCCTAACTCCAGTTTATCGCCTTCAAGGGGCTTCATTCTGGTATGTGAGGTCACAGCGCCGCTGACCAGGAACTCATCACCAATGTGGTATTTCAGAAGGCTTGCCAGCTCCTTGGGGTCTCCTACGTACAACAACAGATGTAAGTATAGGCTGCACATCCACAAACACATCCCAAATCTAACCAGCTTGTGCGTAATCATGCACTAAAAATCAGTTTTATGAACACATATGGTGACACAAGAGTGGCTCATTACTCATGAGTTTGTAGAGGTCGGTGGAAGGCACTGCATTGAAAGCAGCATTGGTGGGGGCGAAGAAGGTGTAGGCCCCTTTTTTGTTCAGGAGCTCGGTCAGGCCTGCTGTCTGAATGGCGCCAACCAAAGTGCTGTATGGATGAAAGTTCATCAATGCACATTATTAGGAGTATATCTTTAGGCTATAAAAGACAGCTAGACTGACAGCTCAAATTCCACTCAGGTCATCAGAAAGCTGAAGAAATTACAGCCTCAAGTTTGAACACGCAACTACATGATTATCATTATGAAAAAAACCTTTTGAGAGACTGACGCTGAGGTCTTTGAACGTGGGTGAGAAACGGCAGCTGCATATTTCCTTTCAATAAGACTGTGAAAAGAATTACACCCTTTATGGTGGAACATTTTTTCTTCTAGTTTTTTATAGGGCATTTTGGGTAATGCACCACTGATGTGAGGTACTGAAGGTTTATCCCTCTAGATTGGTCATTAGCATCTTATTTAAAAGGAAAATGAAAATCCTGTCATCATTTACTCAACCTCAAGTCATTCTAAACCCTTAAGACTTTGTCTTGTGTGGAATACAAAAGGTGAGTTTTTGAAATTTTTTCCATTTAAGGACAAGGTCGTTTGAGTGTCAAGATCCAAAAAGTAACTGTAAAAACGTCATAAAAGTAGACTATACGACTTAATAGCTTTGGTGTGCCGGTGCCTTTTGACACCAAACGCCATTTGTTCTCATGTGTCTTCTGACCAAATGCCATATTTGACTTCAGAGCTATGGCAGAAGGGAAGATTTAGTGAATAACACCTAAAATTTCAGAAGGATATATTGTGCACAAATCATAGACAACTTTCAACTTCAAGATATTCTCGTGTCCTACTGAATATAGAAAGTCATATGGGTTTGGAAAGACATTAGGGTGAGAAAATGATGCAAGACTTCATCTTCTTACCTAAAACGATCATCTGCCTTCAGGACGTCCATGACAGTTCCCATGGGGGGTGTCAGGAACTTATCAACGATGAACATATTCGCGAAGCGGCCATTTTTGTCATGGGCAGCAATGCAGGCATTCTCAATGCACAGGTTCTGCAACGTCCAAGCAAATGAAATGGTTAAGGTTATTGGTAATACACATCAGCAGATTTGTTTCAAAGCTCTCTTTTCTCTCAAGACTGATGATGCATGAAGTGGGCTGTGGAAAATGTTAAGGTGATCCAAAGGAGAGGTTTCCGGTGGTCTGGCAATTCCATTACGAAGCAGAAATGTGAGAGCGCGGACAGAACTATACCACCCTTGCTGCCAGCTACAACATGGCTAGAAATAAAAAACGTGGCTCTTATGTGTGTGTTGACGGATTGATAAATATAAAGACTTACATCTCTGAACACAAACACTCTAAGTTTCATTCCACCAAGAGTCTCCAACTCTTGTCCATGGTAAAGGCTCTTGGAGGAAAACCTCTCTTTGAGAATGTGGTTTCTCAGCAGTTTCTTCATGTCGGGTGTCATGGCCAAGCTCTTGTCTGCACACAAATGATACAATAAAAGTTATTTCAGAGTTTCTTGAAGCTCAGTTGCTAGATTAATGAAATGGAGTGATCCAACCTTTAAAAGCATCATTCAGTGGGGCTATTAAGGTCACAGCCTCAGAACCAGTGAGATGATCGGCAAGACCAGCGTCTTTAAAAAGCTTTGAGGCTGTAGAAACAACTGATCCCTCTGCAAGCTCCAGGAGGGTCTTGGCTAAAACAAACAAACAAGAAAGCACATTAAAGTATTGAATACAGTATGGTTAAAAAGTCAATTAAAAAAAAAAGAGTGTCCAAGACACAGAAACAATTTTCGGCAAAAGTTTAAATGTAAATATATACAAAAAACATCATGCATAGCTAATATCATGTGTACCACATAGGGTTGGGAATCGAAAATCGATTCCAGTTCTGAAATTGGATACATAAAGTCAGGAATCGGATACTTGTTATGAAATTAAAATTTCGATTCCTCTTATCGATTCCTTTGTGTGCATTTTAGTATGACTTTAAACCATTCAAGCACAAGAAGACCCACGTGCTGAAACGAGAACAACGTGCGCACAGAAAGCCGCCTCTCATACTGTATAGTATGCAATACTGAACTGAGTTCTCTTCCAGGTCTTTTCGGATGAATACACACAAAAATATGTCAAAATATCTTTGTAAACACAGCCGGTTATGTCTAAAGTGAATGAAAAAGCATGTGTAACAGTATATTGGATCAGTGCAGCTCTTAAAGTGACAGCAGCCTAATATTCCTGCTGCCATCTCTATAATAACGTTAATCAAACAACAAAAGACAAAGAGAAAATTCACTCGCTGAATAACCTTTTGTGACTATATTTGTAATGTCTGTTTTATTTATAAAGTGCTGAGTTATTTTACATTTGATTAAAGTTTCTGTAACTGAATACCTGAAAATCTTAAAACACGTTATTTCAATCATATCTTTGCTCAGTTTATTGTGCGACTGCTAAGTTATTTATTTGTTCTTTTTTAATTACTGAGTGTTTACTTGTCTTTAATAATGCTTGAAATGTATATTAGTTAGGCTATTTGTTTTTAAACCATTGGCAAAAGTTTCTTGTGTAAGTGTTCTTTAGCCTGTTAATTTTTGTTCATGGTATTCAGCTACAATGAGAGAATAAGAGATAAGAAAAGAGAATTATAAGAGAATTGACTTTTTTTTTTTACCTTATTCGAATCGAAATTAGGAATTGATAAGAATCGGAATCGATAAGCAGAATCGGAATTGGAATCAGAATCATTAAAATTCAAACAATACCCAACCCTAGTACCACATGACATCATAAAATAAATCAAATTATCCGACTTTATGCCCTGAAAAATATCAAAATTAATGAAATCAGAAATTTAAAAACAAGTATAGTGTACAATAACAAGTATATAGTAGAATTTGTGTATTCAAGCCATTGTATGAATTGCACTTTTAATGTATTTTTTAATAATTGAGAAAAAATTGTGTCATGACACTGACCCTAAAACAGCAAGTAAAAATGAAGTCTAAAGATCATACCTGAGTCAGGGATGAGGAGTTCATTGATGTAGTGAACGACTCCATTGGTTCCAAGTTTATCTTTCTGCATGACGACGGCTTTGCCGTTGATGGTCATCTCTTCACCGTCGCAGCCGACTTCCAGCACGGAGCCCTGCAGGGTTTCCAGAGGAGTTCCAGCCACAATGGACTCAGAGCAGTGCAAGTTCTGCAGAATGTGGTAATTCAGCAGATCTAAAGTGGATTGAGACCAAAAAATTATGACCAGATGACAACACATCTCAACATCAGCACAGCTGGAAAAAAACATGCCATAATAATCGTTCTGGACGCAAAAAATGAAACTGCTGTTGCAGCATCTGGGGTTTTTCTCCAACATAAACTTAAATCCAACAAAACAAAATTGCCCCTATTTTTGTCTTATTGTGTGCACATTATTGCAAACAAAACTTTGTCTTCATGATCTTTTAACATAATAGCTTTCTTTGCTTCTGAAACATTTTTTTGTTTGGCTGACTTTACAAATAAATCTCCAACCACTTGGCTCCAATCTGGTTTGTACTGTAATGTATACTTTTCACAATCCAACCACTTCCCAATGGATAAAATTAGTCCCGTTTAACATTTGTTCCTCATTGAATATCTAATTTCACTCAGAAATGCATGAAGAAGACGTGCTGAAGAAGAACAAAAGTACCTTTAAGAGCAACAGGGTCTCCCAAAATTCTGGTCAGTGTTTCTGAAGGAATCTTCTCAAAGGCTTCATTGGTTGGAGCAAAGATGGTGTAGGAGCCCTCGTTCTCCAACAGACTGGTGAGACCAGCGGCAGCAACTGCAGTCTAAAAGGGAAAAAGGTCATTCAGTGTGCCATTTATACTACATAAAATTAAAAGCCTATCGAACCAGCAAATTCCCTCAATCTACCCGTAGAGTGTCCAGGTCATCATCGGTGTCAATCAAAGAGTTGACATTGTTCGTAATGGCGGTGATGACTCTGTCAACAACATGCACAATTCCATTGGTGGCATGCTGGTCTGTCTTCACGAGCCTTGCACAGTTTACTGTCACAATCTGCAACAAAATATATGGTTTGGTAATGTGCACACAACTTCACAACAAATAATTTGAAATTAAAAACACTAGTCGACACTACTTTTAAAGGGTTAGTTCACCCAAAAATGAAATTTCTGTCATTAATTACTCACCCTCATTTCGTTCCAAACCCGTAAGACCTTCGTTCATCTTTGGAACACAAATTAAGATGTTTTTGATGAAATCCGAGGGCGACTGATGGGCGATTTCAAAACACTGCTTCATGAAGCTTCGAAGCTTTACGAATCTTTTGTTTCGAATCAGTGGTTCAGAGCGTGGATCAAACGATCTCAAACTGCCAAAGCCACGTAATTTCAGTAAACGAGGCTTTGTTACGTCAAAAGTGTTTCAAAATGTAAATGGTTCACATGACTTTGGCAGTTTGATACACCTTCTGAACCACTGATTCGAAACAAAAGATTCGTAAAGCTTTGAAGCTTCATGAAGCAGTGTTTTCAAATCGCCCATCACTAGATATTGTTGAATGAAGTCATTATTTTGGTTTTTTTGGCACACCAAAAGTATTCTCGTCACTTCATAACATTAAGGTTGAACCACTGTAGTCACATAAACTATTTTAAATATGTCTTTGGTAGCTTTCTGGGCATCTAAAAAGTGTAAATGAACTTGCTGTCAATGGAGGCCTCACTAAGCCATCGGATTTTATCAAAAATATCTTTATTTGTGTTCTGAAGATGAACGAAGGTCTTACGGGTGTGGAACGACATGAGGGTGAGTAATTAATCACAGAATTTAAATTTTTTGTGTGAACTAACCCTTTAATAGTATTAACTAACCATAGATAAAGTAAACAACATATTTCCAGTGAGAAAATCTAAACAAGACTTGGTTAAAGCAGCAAACCGATGGCTTTTCACATTTGACTTACTCCATTAGAATAATGGTGGATATGAACATCAAAGTCCTGATACATGGAGGGGAACGAAACACCATGCTTGAGATCGTCAGAAGTCAAGCGTTTGTTGATCATGTGGTAGTGCAGAGCGTTGAGGAGTTCAATGTTGACGTTGCTCACCAGGGCATCCAGAATTTCCTACAGCACATTTTGAAATGACATTGAGCTTATTTTGATGCTTTAACAGTTTGATAGACAACACATAATGTTTTCCAGGAACTCTTTGTCTGCATTGCCTGAAAATGACGGGAAACACTTTATTTGTTCTATGTGATCTATGGAGACGCATTGCTGGGAACTCACAGCGGGAAGCGCAGCCCAAGCCTCATTGCTGGGAGCGAAGAATGTGAAGCTGCCGGGTCCTTCGATCTCCTCCTGCAATTTCGCTCTTTCAGAGTACATCTTAGTAGTAGTGGCTCCAACCACACCCAGGGTTTTATAGATGTTCACCAGAGGTAGAGCTTTGAAATATAAATCAATTTTTTTTATTTCTATATTATAATAAACCTCCTTTCATGAATGCAACTCAAATTACATACCTGCTGGACAGCCTTTTTCGCCAATGGCCTTCTCATAGCCAGGGCAGCACTCATAGCTGATCACCCTACAAAAAAACAAATGAATTTAAGATTTGAGACGCTAAAAAACATTGCTCTATGCTTCATTGAGGTTTACAGAAGATTCTGTACAGATCCTATTGGAAATGGGAGTTCTTCAAAAACTTCTGCAGGAAATCAGGTCTATATTTCTCTCTTTATTATTATGAGGGCTGAAGCGGAGACAACCAACACACTCCTCGACTCCTCTATACTGTACTTCTTCATTAATTTCTTGCCAGATATTTCCATGATAAATAAGGTCTGTGCTTGAGTTGGTCTTAGAGGGTCATAAAATCTAATTTCCTTTGGTAGCACAAGAATCCAGAGGCACAGTATGGGCCAGGGGAAACTCCTGAGAGGGAACTCTAACACCAGTAGTTCTGCCAATAAAAACAATAGGAAATTCCTAGGAACCACCATGCAAAGATGCAATAACTGGGATACTGGAGATTGACACAAAGACACGTTTCCATTTCAGATCACTTACTAATGCAGTTAATCTTTATATGCATGATCAGTTTCATTAGGTCAAGTTACTAATATTAACTCAATACTAAAAAATGAGTCTGTATTGGCTGGTTTTGTTTGTTTTTCTATGAAATAAACATTATTTCATGAGTGTAAGGGGACTAAAACATTATTGTATGGGACTAAATAATGATCACTAAATCCATTTTAAAGCCATCACTAATCTATAGACTTAAAGGGTTAGTTCACCCAATGAAAATTCTGTCATTTATTACTCACTCTCATGTCGTTCCACACCCTGTAAGACCTTCATTCATCTTCAGAACACAAATTAAGATATTTTTTAAAAAATCCGATGGCTCAGTGAGGCCTCTATTGCCAGCAAGATAATTAACACTTTCAAATGCCCAGAAAGTTACTAAAGACATATTAAAACAGTTCATGTGACTACAGTGGTTCAACCTTAATGTTATGAAGCGACGAAAATACGCCAAAAAAACAAAATAACGACTTTATTCAACAATATCTAGTGATGGGCGATGAAGCTTCATTAAGCTTCGAAGCTTTACGAATCTTTTGTTTCAAATCAGTGGTTCGGAGCGAGTATCAAACGATCTCAAACTGCCAAAGTCACGTGAACCACTGAAATTTCTAAACACTTATGACGCAACGAAGCCTCATTTACTGAAATCACGTGACTTTGGCAGTTTGAGATCGTTTGATACTCGCTCCGAACCACTGATTTGAAACAAAAGATTCGTAAAGCTTCGAAGCTTAATGAAGCTTCATCGCCCATCACTAGATATTGTTGAATAAAGTCGTTATTTTGTTTTTTTGGCGTATTTTCGTCGCTTCATAACATTAAGGTTGAACCACTGTAGTCACATGAACTGTTTTAATATGTCTTTAGTAACTTTCTGGGCATTTGAAAGTGTTAATTATCTTGCTGGCAATAGAGGCCTCACTGAGCCATCGGATTTCATCAAAAATATCTTAATTTGTGTTCTGAAGATGAACAAAGGTCTTACAGGTGTGGAACAACATGAGGGTGAGTAATTAATTATAGAAATTTCATTTTTGGGTGAACTAACCCTTTAAAGGTAAAGTATGTTTGTGCTTATTTTAAACAATATGCTAAAATATGCAACATAAGAATCTTCAAATAATTAGATTTCTTGCCATAATATAAAATAGCTCTTTGACTTAATTGTTTAACATATTTTGCTGAAGAATCCTTGAGGATACATCAATGATATATTCCATGGTATGTGCACATTTTTTAAAGGTTGTTCACATACCAGTTCCAACAAATTGTTAGCATACTAACCTACAGCATCTTAAAGTGTGATAGAGTGGAAGACTAGAAGGCAAACGTAAACAAAGACAACAGTCCTGACATTCAGGCATGGGGTAGACTTGTAAAATGCACGGAGGAGGAAAGCAGACTGAACTGATTATCAAAACAGATGGTAACTCAACTCCTGTTTATCCTCTGCCAATGTAAGCAAAGATGGTAGCCATGGATTTCTGACAAAATAAACAGCTAGGCTGCATTAGTTATGTATTGTGCACTTTCAAGTGGTGCAACAAAAGGTTCCAAGAAGTATTGTGAAAATTGTAATATGCTAGGCTATGTTGAAATCTAATTTCAGTGTATGGATGGTCAGCTGATTTATCATTTTGCGTCTTTTAAAATGTCTCACTTCCCATATTTAAAGGATATCAAAAGTGACTCAATGATTTCTTTGACAACTTCTTCTTAAATTAAAAAAAAAAAATCATTAATTATAACTTTAAAAGCACAAACATTTTAAATGTTTGCAGAAATTATCCAACCATATTATCACCAAAATGATAATCACAGATATTCAGCAAAAGGTTTTCTTGAAAAAAAAAAAAAAAAAAATGCCTGAACCAGGTGTTTAGTCAAAAGAGAGCACTAGAGAGTAAATACTGAAGAAAGTAATTAGTCTCTCCTCAAGTGACCTGGAAACATCCTGTTCCACAGTATAAACCAGTCATACAAAGAGTGCAGTTATTCCCACAAAATTCCTCTGACCCCAAACGTCAAAACCCCAAAGAAACTCTGTAAATCAAGTGAACTTCAGTGTCACAGAACACAACCTTGGGCTTTCGGTACATCCTTTCACTGCAAGACTTTTTTTTTTTTCACACAGACATCAGAAAAACAGAAAACTCTTTGAGACCAAGTCGATGATTTGTGTGTGTTTGGGGATAATTTAAGGCCTCAGGACTCCCAACTGAAATCACTTCCTAAAAGCATCCAAGCACCCACATCAACTCTGACTTCCTTCTTGCTTTCTTGAGAACTGCTATGAAAGAAACTCTGTTTAAAAATGGGAAGATGAATAAAACAAATGTCTCAAGATTTCGCTGTACACTCTTAAATTTTGTTCCTGATCTGAGTTGCCAAACAGACAGCTTTTGAACAATTGAATAAAGAAATATTGAAAAAATGCATGACAAATAACAGGCAAAATAAATGAATAACCAAGTATAAGTCAAAATGATCTACACTAACATACTTACATTTACAAAATGGGAAAAAAATCTTGTCAATTTTTGATGTAAAAGTTTGACACTTTTTTCAAATAAATTAATAGTTTTACTCAGCAAGGAAGCATTAAACTGAACAAATGTGACATTACAGACATATTAGATTAGATTAGATATATTATAATGATTTCTGAAGGATCATGTGACACTGAAGACTAATGATGCTGAAAATCCAGCTTTGATCACAGAAATAAATTGCATCTTAAAATATATTCAAACAGAAAAAAAGTTTTTTTAAATGTATTTTTGATCAAATAAATGCCTTGGTGAGCTGAAGAGACTTTTAAAAATCTTACACACCTCAAACTTTTGAATGGTACTGCAAATATTAATAACATATGGTATCATAAACACTAATTCAGCAAAGTATCATCTCTATCCAGGATACATGGGATTATTCAAAACATCTTCAACTAAAAAACTCCCAAAACTTGTTGGTGTACCTTAGCATGCACACCTTATGTAAGCAACATTAATCTCTTACATAATGTCTCCAAATCTAGACGCAAATAAACATTCCAGACTTCATTCCAACATTCTTAATAACCATCACGGAACAAACTGTACCAAAAACGGCAACTTCACCAATTCTATGATTTTTATTTCTCTTTTAAAACTAATTATTGTTCTAGACACTGAACATGCAGTTCCTCCTGAATATATATTTGTCTGTGGAATGTTCATAACACCTTTCCCCCCATGGGGACATTAAGTGTCTGTCAATCAAACAGTGTTGCTACAAGTCTTAGAGAACTGAAGAGCTTTTAGACATAAAGGCACTCAGATTTGTCAGCCTCGCATTAATGCACTGTTCAGGATGTTAGGCAATTTAACCCCACCAAGACTGAAGCCAATTACCAAGAGACATATGGTAACCATTACTACACAGCGTTCTTCTATATCTACTGTCAACTTGAACTCAAATACCCTGTTCACCTGTTTCATACAAAAGAAAAGTGGGCTTTACCAAAAAAAAAAAAAAAAAAGAGAAAAGTTAATCTGTCCATTGTGTAAAATTATAACTTTATGAGCTACACAGCTGGTGGAAAATGGGAACTGTGTCATACAACACAAGAAACACTTTAGCTTAAAGCCATTAACACTTTAACAAGACATTTCCTCTTCACTCCAAAAGGTTGCTATTTGGAAAATGCTCATCAAGCCCTATGAATTTATCTGATGAAGAACACCCCACAGGGTAATAAACATTATTTAGTACAACCACTTCAAACCGTATAGATGATGCATTTTAACTCCTGGGTTGGAAAGGTGATATGAGTTTATTCACATATTCATCTCTCAGCACATTTAGATGAAAATGCTGAAAATAAGTCATTAACTTAAACTTCAATCTGGTTCCATAAATGTGGGAAAAGGACTCTGGTTTGACAACTGGTGAAATATTTTCCATCTAGTTATGTCCTGAGAGACTTTTTCCTTGAAACTTGAAAAGACAATGGTATTTTATCTAAGAAGAAATATTCATCATGTGGCTCAGACTTTAGCACAGTAAAATACTGGAACATGTTTGCAAAATGCAAAATGTTATCCTGACAACTGTACGTGCCCTTAGATAGATAGATAGATAGATAGATAGATAGATAGATAGATAATTACAGTTTCTATATTAAGATATCTGAGGTAACTCACGTTGGTTTGCCACATATTTTGCGGTGATACCACTGCTTGCAGTTGGTGAAGTACTTCTTATCCGTTCCTTGAATCTTCTGCATAGCACAAACATTGGGTCTGCAACGCAAATCAAATTCTTTAAATGCTCTATACATTCAACAAATGCTTAAAGCATTCTGCAGGACTAAAGAAAATGTAGGCTAAATCTTTTCACTGATGTTCAAACTGCATATAAATCAGAGGGTCATATGTCTTTATTTGCGTTCATGGTTTTAAAAATACAGTAGTCTATCAGTCTTTAAAATGATCAATGAAAGACTCAAGTGTATGAACACTGCAGAACAGCCCTTACCCATGAGGTCTTCCTCTTATCCTGCTGTGCTGAAGAACCGCTTGATACGGGGATTTCGCGGCGAAAACTGTCGCGATTAAGGTGATAGCCAGAGCAAACAAAGTTAAGCGCTTCATTTTGTGTCCCTGCACGCGCACTCCACAGCCGCGATGAGTGCAGCAGGACCGGCTTTAAATACCGAGACCCCCGTTCTCTGGGTGGGGCTTCACAGGACCAGCAACACGACACTTTCACTCACAGACACTTACAAGTAAAATTTTCTACCATGAGTAGAAGTTTTTTTTTTGTAACACTTTAAACATTATACTTCTATGATTATTTAATGTAATTAAAACAAGGTGTAAATGTGCACAAAATAATTGAGTAAAACAAATAAAATTATAGGCTATATATATTTTATATTTTTTTATAAAACTTAAAGCTGCAGTCCGTAACTTTTCTTTGGTTAAAAATGATCCAAAATCAATTTTTGAGCAAGTACATAACCAGCCAGTGTTCAAAAATATCTCACCTTAGCCCGATTCACAACGGTAAGCTTGTAATAATGTTTTATAATAAAATCGGTAGGGGAGAGTGGGGTAAGATGAGCCATTTTTTTTACTTATGTGGTCCTCAAGATAAGAGAAAATGAGGCAGAAGTACAATGAAAGTATTTAAAGTAATTTCATGATGTTTCCTCTCATTTTAAATGATCAGAATACATCTATGTCAAAGGGTTCTTAAAATATGGCTTCATATAAAAAAAGTGTTCCTCTGGCTCAATTTACCCCAGGTAAGGGGTAGGTTGAGCCGAGTCAGTAGGTGGGTGTAAACTGACCATCTAACTGAATCTGAATCAAACCCATGTGAAATTTTAAAGATAATGCACCTATTTTAAAAACTAATTTAATAATCACATTTCCTTTTACAAATATTCTTTGTTAAATTATTTTACCAATATTTCTTTTTTTTTTTTAAAGCTAACTTAACATAAAACCAACCAAATGAAATTGAAATTTCAGTATGTTTAATTGTTTGCATTTCTGAAACAATATGTTGAACATCAAAGTTGTAACCTTTCCATAAACAGACTAAACAGAGAGTTTGTTGAGTAAAATTAAATAAAAACTAAATAAGAATGAATATAAATGTCACTGAAACTAATAAACGTTTTAGTCAAAAGGTTCTTGACATGGAAGTTTTTCTGCAATGTTGATCATGTTAGGCCATTAGAGACTACAGGTGGAAAGATATATATGATTAAACATCCTCTGGTTCGTATCAGAGAAGGATTTGGTGTACTTGTACACTGTTCCTATCAAATAAACTCGAAAATAAAGATTAACTAAACCAGTTGCGTAAAATTACATTGAAATGACACCAGTTTATCCTTCAGATTTAACTTAAATTCATTGCCTTATGGTGGGGTAAGTTAAAACGCTGGCTCAATTTACCCCACAGCATTTGGCTCACTTTGCCCCATAGCTGCCATTTTAGGAAAAGCTAGCTATCTTACCAATTCAGAATAATATTTAGCTAAATGTTTTGAATAGTTTTATACGTTGCTAAATCACCAATATTCATCATAAATATTTTTACACCCGGACAAATGAAACAGCCATTACATCTGTTATGTTAAAATTTTACTTTGACAAGCCAAAAACAGTTTTTAAAGTAAATAAGCGACTTCCACTCCTCCCATGTGCTTCTCCTTTTCACAGTCTGGCAGAAATGATGGGTGGTTCTAAAATATATGGTCACATGACAATAAAATGGTACGGTTGCCAAGATACAAGGGGTGGGTCAACTTACCCACTGGCTCATCTTACCCCACTCTCCCCTACTGGTGGGTTTCCACGGGAAATTCGAGCATGCCGCAGTTCGTTTTTTGCGTCATTACGTCACGTCAATTTACATGAAAAAAAAAAGAAGTTCCAGCTAATAGGCTATATCGCATATGAGGATGCTACAGGCGGTGGATCATTTATAGCCTTTTCTCACAGCAGCTGGAATAATTTGAATGTAAAACTTATCATTTTGATGGCGGATTGGTCCAAATGACAATCATCAGTGACAACTGGAGTAGTCAAAAGCAAAAGACTTCAGACTGCGGAGTGGCTACAGAAATTGAAATCTACAGGTAACGCTAATACACACTAAATACAATACTCGCGCAATGCTGATGTTGTTAACATTAACAATTTGAGAACAAAGTATAACATTAATAATAATTTGCACGGTTTGACGTGATATGAGCTAAGCGATCGTTAGATTTAATCACCATTGGCAGATTTACTGTAATGCTTTTTTTCTCAGTTGGTCAGAACAAAAGTGGCAGACATGTTACTTACTTATTCAGATGACATTTTCCAGTGAAAATTCTTACTTCCAAGACGTAGAATCTGATTCCGAAGTACAGTATCCACACAGATGCTGTGACTGACAGCAAACATTAGATTCATCTGCACAAACATTTGAAATGACCCTTTCAGGAGCCGTGCTGATGCACAACCCGCGTAAAGATGATAATTCCTCAAATAACTGCAATTGCAGGTTTCAAACAGAGATGGCGACAAAGAGGCAAAACTTACGGACTGCAGCTTTAAGTAGGTAAATGTACAGTAATGTTAAAACAGTTGAGAAAAGAATGTGTAAAAGTGTAAAGATGGCCGTAAAATATTGAAAAGCCTGTGTCTGGTTGCAAACATGACGAAATAAAAGGCTGGATTTAATCACAAGCAGTGAATGTTTAATGAAAACAAACTCAAAAATATTTCTCAGAATACTGGATACAAAACATCAGATCATAATCAATCAATGAAAAACCAAGGAAACCAAACTCAAACACAGGAAAATGCAAAACCCACTCAAAACAGACATTAAACCCAGGATACCAATAACATACACCTCAATCAAGAAGGCCTGTCCTTTCAGAATTAATAAAACTCACTTTCAACAGAACAGAACATATTTAATAATTTTATTAAAATAATATACTGATATTAATATACTGATATATATCTGAACAAACAGATAACTCTTAACATCTTCTCCCATTTCCTCCACAACAGCAGCACAAATTGCATTACTTTTTTTCCCTTACCTTTCTTGCAAATGTGTTTCTAATAACCATTTAACTGTACAATAAAAAGGTCATGTTTCCAATCCAGTTGGAATACATTAGAGGAAATGGGACAATAAACATTTGATATTTCTTTTGGACATTTAAACATTTAAAAACAACATTTAGTTCAACCAGTTACACTTTTACAGTTTTTTTTTAATCTAGCGTGGGAGTTATGTGGTTAGTTATATAATCTTAAAATCCACTTTTGTAAAATAGCCTAAATATGTCTCACTGACCAAGACCAAGACCAGCGTTGGGCTGACCATTTCTGAGAGACTTTGGACCAACCTGAACCAAAGAACTCCCAGAAACTACAAGTGAAAACATACACAATAACAGTTGATGAGGTGGAGCAAGCGCTGAAAAAAGCGAAGAGCACAAGGCAGCAGATCAAGACCAGATACCTGATTGACATTGATGGCGATCTATGCCTGCTTGTGGTGTCTGTCAGGAGTTATTAGCAGATGAGACAGGAGTAGCGAACTTCATCCATCTTATTTACACTGCAAGATCTGGAAAAACACAGTGTGCATTGTCCACAAGTTGGACGTGTTCCAACAGCGGTGCCTCAGAAGCATTCTCCGCGTCACGTACCACGGCCGCATTACTAACGAAGAGATTCTGAGCTCGACTAAAACCCACAGACTTTCCGCTATTTTGTCTGAGCGTTGCATCAAACTGGCAGGTCAAATTCTACAGCAATCGGAACAATGCCTAGCAAAAACTGCACTGACATGGATGCCGTCCAATGGACGCCAAAGGCGAGGAAGGCCAAAGAAGACCTGCCGAAGTACATTCAAAGAGGACGGATTCCGAATCCCATTGCACCGATTGCTACCAGTGGAATAGGCTTGCTGCCCCATGTGCCCTGTAGCACAGACATACCTGAAGAAGTGTGATATATAGCTGTTTGTGAAGGTAAAAGGTCTGCCAAGTTTTAAAAATCAAAGTGCATGACAAATAAAATTATTTTCTCCTAAAAGAAAGAATTGATTCTGAACAGCCGAAATGAGTTGTCAGTAATTCCAGTCTTACTTCCTGTTACATATCTACGTAACAATTTTGGTCTTCATTGGCTGCCTGTGAACAACGTCTACTTTGCCCCGCCCTCAAACACTGTAGTTGTAGTTGAGGCCTGGTAGAGTTTGGTTCGTGTTGTTGACATGTCGAGAAGATGCTGTTTTCAGCGCTGCGAATTCATTTAAAAGGAGGACTTGCACTGGAATTGATAAGGTAAAACCGACGCCTTCGTTACAGTTTGTATCACTCAAGTGCTGAGGAAGCCTCCAGAGGTGAAATTCAGATATGGTAATAAGACGTTTCGTTTCTGACACGCACTGTAAGCAGCTGACCGATCACAACAGACTGAGCCATCTGACCAATCAGAGCAGATTAGGCTTTTGAAAGGAGGGGTTTAGAGAGACTGAATCTTCGAACGAACCATTTTCAGACTCTTTGAGAAATTAGGTGATGTGCAATGTATATTATGAGAAAATTAACCTTGGATGCATGTAATCGTATTGTAGGAGACTTCCAAAGCAAAATTAACCATTTCAGTCGTATCCGGCACTTCGATTCTATGGGCCATCTTATACACAAGAGACTGTCCATGAATTTTCTGGCAGTAATTTTTCCGGGGTAGGTTGCCAAGTCTTTCTCCAACCCTCCCACTTACATGGCTTGGGATTCATTCACACCTACGGACAATTTAGCTTCCCCAATTCACCTATACTGCATGTTTTTGGATTATGCAGGAAACCGGAGCACCCAGAAGAAACCCACGCAAACACAGGGAGAACATGTAAACTCCAACACAGAGGTCTTCTGGTTCATCCGGGACTCGAACCAGGGACCTCCACTGAGCCACTGTGCTGCCCAAAACAAAATTGCAGCTGAGTGCAGCAAGAGATGATCTAAAATAAATATGGTGTCAAAGGCAGGAGATGGAATGTTTGGACATATTATTGTTTTTTTTTATTATTTTCTTTTACTGTAAGTTCTTAAGGACTGGCACTTGGTTTATTTTGGGGTTACCCTATAAATCTAGCAGCAGTGGTTAATGACCTCTCCTCATATCCTCTAGACTGGCCCGATGCTCCATTAGTTGTGTGGTATTTAGAGAGGTGATTCCTCCTGAGTGTTGTGGGGAGGGGTTTTCCCTTCTTGCACTGCATGTGCATTACAGCCTTACTTTTATACTTGACTTTGTTTTTTGAAGTTTATTGAATAACAGGAACAACTACTGAGTTACACCTATGGGGTTATTTTCCGATCTTGATTTTCTTTCCTTGTATAAAAGCAGCAGGGATCCAGGCTGCTGCATGCTACAGTAGATCATTATAATACAGATGCCTGCCATGTCAAATATCATATCAAACATACAGCCTGACAAACAAGAAAGACGTCAGTCTCCAAGCCACACTGAAAAAGGTTAAATGACTGTGTCATATATTTAAAGTGCATTTTTACATTGGTCTAATCGAATGGTTTCATGATTTCAGGTTTAAACTGGTTTTGGTCAGTTTGTCTAAAAGCAACTAACACTCCCAATAAAAAAATTATACCCTGGTTTCACAGACAAGGCTTAAAGGGTTAGTTCACCCAAAAATGAAATTTCTGTCATTAATTACTCACCCTCATGTCGTTCCAAACCCGTAAGACCTTCGTTCATCTTCAGAACACAAATTAAGATATTTTTGATGAAATCCGATGGCTCAGTGAGGCCTCCATTGACAGCAAGATAATAACACATTTAGATGCCCAGAAAGCTACTAAAGACATATTTAAAACAGTTCATGTGAGTACAGTGGTTCAACCTTAATGTTATGAAGTGGCGAGAATACTTTTTGTGTGCCAAAAAAACAAAATAACGACTTTATTCAACAATATCTAGTGATGGGCGATTTCAAAACACTGCTTCATGAAGCTTCGAAGCTTTTGTTTCGAATCAGTGGTTCGGAGCGTGTATCAAACTGCCAAAGTCACGTGAACCATTGAAATTTCAAAACGTTTCGAAACACTTACGTATGACGTAACGAAGCCTGAAATCACATGACTTTTGGCAGTTTGATTCTATCCCTTTTTTTTATTACATAATGAACATAAATCTTTCATGTTTCACCAAGTTTTGATATTTTACAGAATACAAATCCAGTCTCCAATTCCTATTAGCATTTCGGTGAACGGCATCTGTTTAATATGTTCCACGCAAACAATAAGAAAATCTCCAATAAAAAGTGTCTGATAAATAATATCTTAAGTAAAAAAGAATCAACATTGATTGACAGTCTAATTTACTCACTATTTCTTATTTGTTATTTCATGCCAGAAGTGAATTATGGCACATTAGCTTGTTGAGGTCTGTTTCTTCTATTACTTTTTATGGCCATGTCCAGGAGTTGCTATGGGGCCTAGTGTTTAATGTTCAGCTCAGCTTCAGCCAGTGAAGAGCACATTCCTTTGCACTAAAACCTCCAAAGGGAGAAGAAATACCCATTTGTCCTTTGAATTTTGATACTTCAGATGCCCAGCAAACACAAATGAGTGAAAGTGGAATTTTTACATTCCACATCAAGACATTTGATATAAATCCCTTTGTGTGTTAATTTAGTGTAAGCTATACAATCTCTCCTTTGAAGCTCCATGTGTTTCTCAGTGTTTTCCCTGCCCTTTTCACACTTTTTGAATTATTTGTTCTTTCCATTGTTGATTCAACAGAAACATTTTAATGGATTGAAAAATGCCCATGTGGCATCCTGTATCTCTGCAGCTTTCCATATCAAGCCACGGGGACTGAGGAATGGGTTACCTTAAGGGGAAACAATTAAGTGTGTTTTTCCACTCTCTTTGGGGTACCAGTGGTCTCCTTACTGTCTGGCATTACTTCCTGCTACCAAGATCAGGTTAACTGAAGCCAGAAAACAATTTATCAAGAATACAATGTTGACCCTAAAAAATATTTAAAAAGAAAACATCCAAAATGGACATGAAAACAGCGGGTAACTGGATCTACAGTATACGAAAGTAAAGAAATGTATAACAAGTGGTTTTGTATATAACAGCAAATTCTCATGGTTACCCCAGAATCCCTGCTATAAACAGTCCGAGAGCATCTTTCCAATCGGCCGAGGAGGTCAGCTGGGCAGAAATCTGGTGAGACAATTCTTAATGCCCCAATGTCCTCCAGCAAGGGTTATTTTTATTTTTGCACATTTTTCTTGGATTGCATCATTCCATAATGTCTGTGTTTATGCCAGTATCTGAGTAATATGCTTTTAATCTAATTTATTATAGGTCTTAATACTTCAAGTCACTTAAATTATTTAGAGTAAATGCTCATGTTGTTATTGTGGCTCACTTCTGTTAAGATAGAGGGGCTGTCATACAGCAAAAAAAAAAAAAATGAAATGACCATAAAAGTGCATTTTATAATTGAAAATCATGGCTTAAGGTTAAACCTGTTTTGTTCTGTTTGTCTAAAAGCAAATAATAATATCCATACCCAAAGAAAATATTAAAATAAATTATTTTTCAGAAATAGTAATTTTTGCTTGACAATGTTGTTGATGTGCAGAACACATTACTGACTGCAGAAATTAACATGGGTTTTTATACATGTTTTTCTGGCATTGTTTTTGTACATAACAGAAAATATGATAAAAAACATCACAGTAAACATTAAAGGGATAGTTTACCCAAAAATGAAAATTCTGTCATCATTTACTCATCCTCAAGTTGTTCCAAATCTGTATGAATTTCTTCAATATAATACCCATAATTTACAATATTTTGAAAATTATGGGTAACCAAACAGTTGATGAGCCCCATTGACTTCCATATATATATTTTTCCATACTATGGAAGTCAGTGGGGCCCTTTAACTGTTTGGTTACACATAATTTTCTAAAATATTGTGTTCAGAATAAGAAATTCATACAGATTTGGAACAACTTGAGGGTGGGTAAATGATGACAATTTTCATTTTTGGGTGAACTATCCCTTTAAGGTCTTTCAAAGTTGTTTTTTATAGTAAGTTAACTACATAATCACAATGTTTTCAGTTTTTGTTATAGTTAAAGAGATGAGATACGAAACCAATGTGCAGCTTAACTTCAATATACAAACAAAAATGAAAGGAGGAAATGCAAAAAGGCAAAACACACAGGAGCAGGGAGACACGCAACAGCTTCACAAAAGCAAAGACAATACACAAGAAGAAAATGAGGGGAAAACCGAGAGCTAAATACACAGAACGATGAGCAACTACAAATGAGGAGAGGGAACATGGGGAACAAATGAAACAGGAACTGAACACAGGAAAATGAGATAATACAAACTAAAAGTCCATAAAACAGAACATAACCATTATAGTTTTACCGTAGGTGAAAATTCTACTTTCATAATTTAGCTTTCAAATGAAGTTAATTAAGCCAAATAGTATTATATTGATCTTTAAGCAACATATTGGCTTGTCTAAAGAAAATATATAAACATAAAATATATTTTATAATAAATAAGCTTTTTACTTTGTAATAAGGTTTTTTCTTTGAGAAAACTAAAAATTGGCTGTAACAAATAGGAGATTTTTTTTTTTAAAGTTAATCATTTTTTTTAGTGCAGTCCTACTCTTCATGAAACAAAAACCGTTGAAGACGCAGCAACAAAAGTAGAAATATCAGCCACAATAGTGCTTTTCATAGGGGAAAATGACTGCCATGAGAATATGATATGCTTTAATGAAATAAATTTGAGAGGCTTTGGGAGAATTTGAGAGCTGACACAGGATCAGGTTACTAGGGCTAATGCCTTAAGGGAGAAGGTCAATATAATGTGCTCTTGTGGGCCTTCGCTCTCAGGATTCCCACGTTTGTTCCAGTGGTATGGAAAAGTTCGATCAGAGTCTATTACAGAAAAAGTCTAACTGAACCTCTCAGTGCTTATAACCACTTAAATTAAACCACAATATATTTCAGTGGCTGCTATGTTTAGACATGTGTGAGGCGAGTCATACTGAATGGCCTGGTTTGACCCTAATAGAATGAATCAGTCTACAGTCAGCCCTTGTATTGCTGGGCCACATTACAGGACAGGGAAAGAGGAGAGCCTGTGTGATCTCATGACCCTGCCACATGGAGAAGGAGGAGGAGGAGGCTGAGATCATCTCGAAACATTCCAGCAAACACACACAGCAAAGCCTTTCTGGACAGCTGGACAGCACATATACAAGGAGGATAAATGCAAAATATCCAGCCAGCCGGAGGAGACCAGAGGCTGCCTAAAGATAACAGCGGAGATCATCTAGCAGAGATAACCTCAAGAGATAATGTGCCATCATCTCAATGTAAACAGAGCAATGAAAGGCAAATTACTGCATTGTGATTTGTATTGTGCATGGTATTTATTTTTGTATCCTAAAAAAGTGGTTCTCAACCTTTTTGACTCTAAGGCCTCCCATTGTCCACAACAATATTCAAAGGGCTCCCAGGTTAATATGTTTCTGCTTGTACATCTGCTGTAAAGTTTTTTTTTTTAATATGGAGAAACTAGATTAAAATAAGTAGCTAAAATAATTATAATTAAAATAAAAAAAGTTTTATGCTGAATGCTCTTCAGGGATCCCTTTCCTTTTAACCCATCAATTTACATGACTTTTCCAGTTGTTTGTGATTTATTGGATATTCATTCATTCATTCATTCATTCATTCATGCATTCATTCATTCATTCATTCATGCATGCATTCATTAATGCATTCATTCATTCATGCATTCGTTTATTAATGCATTCATTCAATAATTCATTCATTCATGCATTCATTCGATTCATTCATGCATTCAATAATTCATTCATTCATGTATGCATTCATTCATGCATTAATTAATTATTTCATTCATGCATTCATTCATTCATTAATTCATTCATTCATGCATTCATTAATTAATTTGTTCATTCATGCATTAATTAATTATTTCATTCATGCATTCATTCATTCATTCATGCATTCATTAATTAATTTGTTCATTCATGCATTAATTAATTAATTCATTCATTCATTCAAATTCTACTTGACAAAATATTTTAGAGCTTGGCATTACTAGAAAAGTGTATATTCTAATAAAAATGGCAAGTTATAAGATTTTATTCATTTACATGAATTTTCCACGTCTAGAAATCAAACTTTAAAATTAGGATACCTCATATACTCAGGTTTTTCAAGACAGTGGGAACACTATTTCATTCAAACATCTTGATTTTCAGTTGTTTTATCTTATTTTAAATCTTATTTTGTCTTATTTTAAGTAATCTCAGGGCCCCCTCGGTTGAGAACCACTGTCCTAAGATGTTCATTAGTGCCCTCTTATGGTTATATAATCACTAATTCTGCTTCTGATTGATATGGGCAAAATTTGGATATCAGCAAAATAATGTCATATAGGCTACATGTCACAATTATGTTCTGTTTAGTTTCATGGAAACTACAGACTGACCCGACCCAGATTCCACTCCAAAATAGTAAAAGTGAAAGTGACTTGTAGACAAGTAGGTGTCCCATACTCGGAATTTGTGCTCTGTATTTCAGCCATTCAAGTGCACACACACACCCGGAGCAGTGGGCAGCAGTTTCTGCTGCGGCACCCGGTGAGTGATTGGGGGTTCAGTGCCTTGCTCAAGGGTACTTCAGCTGTGGTAATGAGAGTGGAAGAGAGCGTGTTCATTCACTCCCCCCACCTACATTTCCTGTCGGTACTGAGACTCGAACCTGCGACCTTCGGGTTACAAGTCAGAAGAAGAAAATCAACAGTTATGTTGTTTCTACACTATTTGGGGTGATCAAATCCTGAGCAAATGGTCATCCATTGTAGAAAGAGAACAGATGTGGGAAACTGAGAGCCATTTCAGACAACGGGGTGTCTGAACTTCATTAACATACAGACCACAGCTGTTACAACAGGAGCAGTTTCACTGACATCAGGGGTGGTAAATTGTAAAAGGATAAAAGGTAGGATGTTCGCGGATCATTCTGACTTCGACAAATCCAAGGTGCTTCATATACTTTGTCACTGCTACACTGCAATAAACAATTTCATTGAGATCTTCAACGTCCTCATCATTTTTCTTACAATGGTCATGTTCTGTTTAGTAAAGGCTGCATTCAATCTATCAGCCCAAATCTGATTTTTGTGAATATCTGATTGAAATCTGATCAGATTTAACAAGTGTAAACGGCAAAAAATCACATGAAATGCGATTTTTACAAATCTGTTACATTCATATGTGGTTTGAAATCCACATTTCTGGAAATCCTGACTGCTCTTACGTGACTTTGTTATGCCACTTAAAACGTATATACTAGTTTATATGTAATGTATATATAATTATATGTATAATTATTTAATCTGTATTTTACTTCTCTTCAGTTATTTAATCTTTTATTTATTTATTTAATTCCTGTTGGGGGTAAAACATGCCCGCCCTTACCATCTCTCCTTCGCTCAGTCGCTCTTTCAGCTGCCCTCTGGTTGCCAGGTATTCATAAGGATCAATACATATTAGTAAAAGGATTTTTTCCCTCTTTGTCTACAGATAAACTTTTTTTTTTGTGGCCACGGTACATTATAAAAAATGTAACATGCGGCTCTGTAATTTGTCCAGTGATTGCATTTTCAAAACAGCCCAATTGTGCAGGAAAACCGTGACCCTGGCAAGTTGTGGCAACACTGATCTAAGCTGATATACCTCTGTTGTAATAAAACTAAATATGATGTCAGTTTAATGTTGTACACCTTTAGGTTTAGTGTTTTTTTTTTTGTTTTTTTTTTTGCATTATAATTATGATTATGTTAATTTAACTAAATTTAAATAAATAATTTAAGACGTATTGTGGGCCCCCTGGGAGTTTGCTGAGGCCCCCTGGTTGAGAACTATTGCCCTATGGTAACACATTCAGTGAAAAGTAATAATAATAAAAATACATATAATGAAAAATAATTAAATAAAAGTAAATTTTAGTTTTTCAAATTGTCATATTGGGATCAGGAAAAAAATCTGGTGAATCCTGCTGTATATTGAGCAATAATTAGTAAAAAATCTGATGATTGATGATAGAAATACATTTGGTTACACTTTATTTTGATGGTCCAACTTTAGACATTCGATTAACTATAACATTGCAACTATGTCAACTAACTCTCATTTGAGTATTAGTAGACTGTAGTAGACTTAGTAGTCTGTAAGGTTAGGGTTTGGTAGTTTGACATGTACTTGCTAAGTTAATGGGGAGCATCAAAATAAAATGTTAGCAGATATTAGGCAGACAGTCTACCATATGTAGTTGCAAAATTATTGTTAGTAGAATGTCTAAAGTGGACCATTGAAATAAAATGTTACAGTGTATTTTGCTGTAAGTGTTTTTCGATTGAACAAAGGAGGGGGATTTTCATTGTTGAAGCTCAAGAAAGCAGCAAACTGACAGTCTATTATTTGGCACCTGCAGTGGATTCCTCAAGACTGACGTTGCTCTTTCCCATGTGACTGACACATGCAGACTGCTTAATTGAGAATGGGCAATGCTTCATATGGATGATTCACACTCAAGTGAAGATAAACCACCCAAATACGTAATTTCAATGCAAGTAAAAGCCCGTTTTATTATTATACTGAGCTCCAGAGTTTATGAAGGTAATTCCCAAACCTTAAATCCAAACATACCCTTATTTTATTATCATCCCCTTAACATCCAAACAACACAACATTCATTTTGTTTTATGTCAAATGGAAGTTTCAGGTTGACTTTTACAGTTCATCTGACATTTAAAGGCCTATATTTCTTATTAGGATTAATATTTTTTGGTTGCTGGGTTCCCTGAATGTTTTGACTACGGGCTCTGGAAGAAATCCGCTTTCCAAAGAACACAAAAATAGAGCTGCTAGACCTAATCTGGGACATGTTTGCTCAAATACTAATCTGTACAAAGCAGACTTTTACTTTTCCCCTGCACAGTAAGAAGGCTGAGAGAAGGTATACGAAACAGTAGACGTTGGATTCAGGCTACACACCTGCACAGGTTGAACAAAACAGTCACGGAAAAGAAATCCTTTGAATTGACAAACATGACACCTGATCCATGGATCATCAGTCAGTCTGACTAAATGAGCTCTTGTAGACTGCTCCACCTGAAAAACGACATGTCAGTAACGTGATGCCTTACTTATATAATGCGTCTCTCCAGTATGGGACTGATACAGGACTGAAGAGGATGCTCAGAAACACCTGCTCCATCATACATTAGATACAACATTAGTTACCAGAGTTGCAACAGTTAGACTAAACTAAAGAAGAGATTTTAGACTAAAACTAAGTGAAAACGACAAGTGGAGACAACACAAACACAAACGAGCGGACGGGGCATTTATGAGAGGAGCATTTAGCCCTGCAGACCTGTCTGATCCACAGCATCGGGAGGCAAGATGCCAGTCCAGATACCGGATGACACCGACTTCTTATCTTTCCGAGATCAATGTGAAAGTCAGGATGGCTGGGTCGCCCGTTATAATAAAGGAGGAGTGACGGTATGGTGTCGAGATGAGGAGTGCAAAACTGTGCAGAAACTCAAGGCAAGTGCGCTGCAATGCGGATCAATTGACGCACATAATCGGGAGACTAGTTTGTTTACACTCTTTTCTTTCAGTCTACACTGGCTTCCGCGTCTAAAATGCGACATATTTCTAGTATAATTTGCGATATTAGCCTACATATCTTTAGTGACTTTGTATAGTAATTGTCTGTATATGAAAAAAAACGTCGCTTTATCTTTGGCTCAGTAAACACAGCCTTTATTTGGATATATTCCCTCTTTAAGAATGCAGTGTAATGTGTTAGCTAGGCTATGGCAAGCTGTTTTAACATGTATTCTTTAGAAATAACTAGTATATATTTTTATGTTACTTTTACTTTTTAAATTAGGCCTACTATTAATCCAATAGTGACTAGTATCTATTCAGTTAGTCACCAGTAGGTCTAATTATTTATTAAAATACAAAACGGATAGTTCCGGCCCTTGATTCTGATTGGTTGAGCCACGTTCGAAGCCGTTGTAAAATTCCCCAAAAAAAACATACAGCTGACCGCATTACATAAGTATTGATGCGCCATTGAGTGTGTATGTTGCTGGTCTGTCATACAATCACTCTTAGCAACGTAAACATATGTTTGTTCTCAATTGATTTTGTTCATTAAAGCTTACTGCATTATGTAGAAGAGTATCGTGAGAGAGATATCGAGTGTATTACCTGCATTCCGATTTAGCATTTTCCTTCAGGTCAGTCCGATGTTCATAATAAAAAATTTGTTTGAATATCCGCTGCGATCTTGTCCTTTTAACATTTAAAGGTGCAATATGTAAAAAATTCTGTCCGCTAGAGGCCTATTCAAAACAAAGGCGTAGCTTGATGACGGCAAGTTTGAGCAAGAAATCTTAGGACATGTGGTCTTCACCTCAACGGCCGGTGGAAACAATCGGGATAGGACTCGAGAAGAAATCATGTTCATGGATGAGATTATTAACATTACTGTAGTATGAAGCAGAGCAGGACCGAGTGTTGTGGGAGCTGAATGAGGCCGCTGGAGCGAATGCACAACACACGCCTCACCAGCAGCGGAACTTTTATTATGCCACAGTCGCCGGCGCTGCTTCCGCTTTTCCGGTCATGAGTATGAGGTAACGCAGCTCTGTTTATCATATTAGATACATTTGAGAGTGTTGAAAATGATGTTATAACATGTGCGTTTGCTCGGCAGCTGCTGTGAGACACTTGTTACACACTGCAGTAAGCTAGATCGATTTTAGAATATCATATTAAATGCTGGATGGCTTGTTGTAAATGGCATGCAATTAATTTTAAAACATATTGTATGATGGAGAAAATTCTGTATTACTGTTACTAAAAATAAAGCTGCATCTGATTATGCTATGTTAGCTACTTGACAAAATAGTGTTTTTCTCTGAGGCATGGTAAAGCATGGTACTCGCAAAAAATCAAGAAAATTAGATTTAAACAATAAGACTAAACGTGTTGAGCTATATAAAACAATTAGTTTTCTGTCTATAAACGTAACCAAACAGTTGTTCCCTTGTCTATTAAAACATGTAATATATTAAAGCGTCTTTGGTGTTTCCATGGTTTTTACAAAACAAAACCGGAAGCCAAAGGTAACGCGGGTATGACGCAATTGACAGGCGACTCCTCACACGTCCCGGAGCCTTGGTTAAAATTGCAATTTTCTCACGATCTACAAATAGTTGGAAACATTTGGGATATTGTAAGTACTCAAGTGAACAAAATATATAACACTGGCCTAGTGGTTTTTGGATATTTTACTGCAAAAATCTTACATATTGCACCTTTAATGGGTTTTCCCGTGCCCTGCTGACACTGACAGCATTAGTCAAAGCATTTGTCATTTGCGTCTTGTTCCGTGTTCACAAGAAGTTTCAATATAAAAGTCTTTGCGACTGAGTGATTCGCTCATAAAGACAATCTCTGGCGCCATATAATGGCATAATAGGCCTAAATGTAACTTCTGTTGCTGTTCACGGTCAGGGACTATTTTTTTTCCAGCGTAAGGAAGGCTTTTAATGTTTTTACTTCATGAAAGTTGCATTGATACATATTTTTTGGCTTTAAAATTTGTATTGTGTGATAACCGTTTTATAAAAGCAATAAGCCCCGTGAAGCTGTAGTTTACAGTGAATTTAGCTGTTATAAATTCACTGTAAACCACAGCTTCTTGGGGCTTATTGCTTTAGTAATTACTTGGTTACTAGTCACAAATTGCACAAATGTTTGCCGGGATCTGTGGTTCAGATTCTGGTACCAGTGTCACTTGTAACTATTCAGCTATTCAGTAGGCCTACTTATTCTATAGTCATAACTATTCAGATATTTGGCTATATGTTTCAGCAACTGAATAGTCTCTATACTTATTTTGTACTTATTATTGCTAATAAGATTATATAATAAATAAGTACTAGGCTAGTAGTAAAACTAAAAAGGATACTAGTAACTTTAGGAACAGTATTAGCTAAGAAATATACACTACTAGTCAATCTAATGCATAGTAAAACTGGAATAGACCAGATGACAAGCTAGAAACCAGTTATCATGTTCCAAAACAACTAATCTGGATTTTCCAATAGGGTTTTTATTGAAAAGATAATGCTCTAGTGGCTTATGCACATTAGGAAGCATTTTACTGTAACCACATTATTATGTATCTAACAACAACCATTGTATATTAATATAATATAGTAATAGGTTTGTCTTACACTGTAAAAAGTGGTAACCCGAAATTGCTATCTTAAAGATCGATTTCTAACTGATTTAAAAATTGTTTTTGCTGGTATAAATTAATGTATAAAGGTTGATTCAGTGACGTTACCCCTTTTTTCAGTGTAGAGCTCATGCACCTGTATTATAAAAACTTGTTTAATCATGCAAATGCAGTAATAATAGGAATTCATACAATGCAATCTAATAATACAATCAAAAACAGTGGGTATATACAGGTAAAAAAGACGTAATATGTACACTACTGTTCAAATTTGGGGTCAGAAATTACATTTGAAAGAAGTTAATACTTTTATTGAGCAATGAACAGATTTCTATTTCAAATAAATGCGGTTATTTTGAACTTTCTATTCGTCAAAGAATAAAAAAAAGCAGCACACTGCTTCAACACTGATAATAATAAGAAATGTTTCTTGAGCAGCAAATCAGCCAATTAGAATGATTTCTGAAGGATCATGTGACACTGAAGACTGGAGATGCTGAAAATTTAGCTTTATGTTTCAGGAATATATTGCATTTTAAAATATATTACAATTGGAAATAGGTATAATAATAATAATATAATAATTTTTGTTGCTGTAAATGAGCTAGTTTTTTTAATCAAATATCTACTTCAGCCTGTACCAGTATGGTGCATGATGTGGTTCAATTTGGGGGGTATACAAACATATACAAAAATTCTGCATGTGAACCAAAGATTTAAAATATACATTGCTTGTGAAACAGCAGTATATCAACGTGTGCTGTGCAAAAAAAAAAGGCAGACATGTATAAACTACAGTATATCTTATAAACTCCTGAACAGTAGCTTTCCTCACAGAAACCCTTTTCAGAGAAAATCTTAGAGAAACAAACAGAGATATGGTTATGGGCCATTTGCCCAGGGGAAACCCAGCGTACAGTGAAGCAGGCCAGGCCTGACTGCTTCATGATCCACAGTCTCTGAGATGAAAGACTGGTCTCTCAGGGACAGACTGCACCCATGAGATGTGCTGAAAAATTAAGAGCGGAAAACTGTGGTAACAGCAGGCTCAGATGAGGAAACCTGAGCCCCTCCTGCTGTCTTATACCAGAGTTTAGCCTTTTTTTCTGTGTTTTTTTGTGTAAAAGCACTTCTGTTGACCTCTCTGACAATGGCTAAAAGCTGTCCCGATGTGAGGACCTATGCACAAGCGCCGTTTCAGCAACATTTCAGGCAGGTGTGGGGAAATTATTTAGAGCCGTTACGGTTGCAAAAATGAAAGAAGATGACAGACGTTCTTTAATAATTCACGCAGCTCGCCGGGGCACTGATGTGTTCTTTTCATGAATAATTGAGCTTTGTAGGCTTTGACGACATTCCATTCATAGAGACTAAATAAAACTTGTTCCAAGGAGCCCAATGGAAATGAGGAGGGACTGATCAAGCTGGGGTTGTAGGGGGTTGGGAATAAATTATTAAATGATGCCAGGGTAGAGTTGATTGAGTTACACGGTGACTTGCGTCGCAGAGACATACAATATCTGATCACATTGCATTTGATGTATTCATGCTTACCTGACCCTCCTCCCAACCCAGGCAGAGTTAAAGGATAAGGTAGCTACAGTATACCTGGAAAAAAACAAGCTACATGTAAGCTTGAAATACAAATGCAGGCCAACACATTCGCAGTATCTCTTGCTCTACTGAAGATCCTTTTATACTCACTGTTTGCTGTGTCAACTTCTACTCTTTGTGACCTGACATGGCTGAGTCACACAGAAAGCAGGGCTTTTATAGATAAGGAAATGAATAGATCTATGTATAAACGGTAGCTGGCCTTTGTCAGCACAGTGAAATGCTTTCATTTTTCATCTGCCCGGTAACAGAATGCATTGAAAATCTGTCAGCACTTTATCACGGCAGCACCAGAGGGAAAACTACAGGACTGCTTGAACAAACTTTGTGAACTTTGTATTCAACTGCAATGGAAAACTTCTTAAGATTTGAAAGAGTCAATGAGACGATGTCTGTTTTTCCTCTTAGATGAGAATCGTGTGCAAGGACGTGACAGCAGAGACTCTCTACGACGTCTTGCACGACACAAGCTACCGGAAAAAATGGGACACCAACATGATCGACACTTTCGATATCGGAAGACTGACAGTTAATGCAGATGTAGGATATTATTCCTGTGAGTGAACTAAGCACCAATACACTTAAATTATTATTAAGCCCAAGTTTGTGCTTACTATGAGTAAAAAGTTAAACTGCATAGATGAAAATTATTGGGTTGTTTATGGTTGAACGATTCTTATGTAGTGCTGTGCATGAATATCAGCTAAGAGACATGGCTAAGAGTAATTTTAAGCAATAATACAAGAGGAATCAATTTGCAAAAGAGTAATTAAAGAGTATTATAAGACATACTGCAATTCTACTACCATATAAAATCATTAAGAAAACAAGCAGAAAAGTTATTTTATGAGAACATAAAGCTTAAAAACTACAGTGCTTATTAGGGCTTTTCACACTTGAAATAGTTAACCCTGGGTCATTCTAAACCCCGGGTAAACTGAATCCGGGTTATCTTTATTCACGTTTCACACTGCCCACAATATACCCGGGGTTAACAGATAATCCTGGGCTGCAGTTTCACATTGCACATTTCTAATCCCCGGGTTTAAGTCTTTATTTGAATATTCGCGGTGTCAGTGTTTTACTGACTGGACAAATGCAGCACGTGACCTGTTTACATAAAGCCTTCTAGCATTGCGCGTTCTCATATTACACATTGCTGACTGTAATATCAAGTTTTTCTTAGCGAACTTTTCAAACTGTAAAGGTAAGAATGAAACTCTTCTTCACTCCAATTGTTTCGTTTCCATCGCCGTTTGACATTTTTCCTATCATACGTCTGCCCAAAGCGCGTGAATATAAGGCACGCGATTGGTTGTCGGTTGCTAAGCATGTAGTTGTAACATTCTAACACCGCATCGTTTCACACTGTACAAGTTTGGCACCGCAAAAGCGGTTTCATAACCCCGGGTAAAATGCGGTGCTAACCCCGCATCTAAATCACAAGTGTGAAACGTTACTTTATCTGGGGTTAAAACCGGTTTTTAGAATGACTATAAACCCGGGTTAAGCGCATGCAGTGTGAAAATCCCTATTGTATACCGTAATTATTATGCATTTGTTCAAGTTTACCTTCTTGTCTTTTCAAGGTTTAACAGGACACTAAATCCTATCCTTGTTTATTTACAGGGAAATGTCCGAGTCCTTTGAAGAACAGAGACTTTGTCACCATGCGGTCATGGCTTCCTCTTGGCAATGACTATCTGATAATCAACTACTCTGTCAAACACCCGGTATGTCTGTGTTTGGTCTGGATTGTTAGGTCTGTAGAAGCTCTGATTTTATTAAACATTTTGGCACAGGCAACAATATAGTCCAGCACAGTATGTCAGTTGGTATGTAGGTCAGCCTTCCAGGTCTTGAGTCGCTTGAAACAGAAGAGGCCAGATCAGTGACAAAAGTCTGACAGAGGTATCAAGCACACTGTCGGGTGACCGAATCCCTATGTTGTAATGAATAATTACATGTCTAGATAGCGTCAACAGGCATGTAAAATCCTACACAAGATGTTGATTTCTTGCTTTTAAATCTGAAATATATCGGTTTATTATACGGCTCTCTTCATGCTAATGCTAATAGCATGCTAATTTTGGCCATGACCATGCTGTATATCCTTTTATCCAGGTAACTGAAACCATTGTTTCTCACAAACATATTCTGGTGCTATCTTATGTCTTAGTTATCAATCTGCTGTCGAATTGACTTCATTATTAATAGGCCTACTAACTGCAATGTTGATGTAGTGCTCATCTTATTGCTAGATTGCTTGATTGTGTTGTACGTTGTAGCAGATTATTTTCCAAAGGCTGGAATACATTTAAAGTAGACTGAGTAGACTTTGTAAATGTTTATACAGAGAAAAGGCCTGTTCACACCAGGACGATATAACAATAACGATATAAAGATCTAGTTCTAATAGTTCTACAAAATGTTCTAAAAATAATATAATAGCAGAGTCCACACCACGACTATAACGATTATGACACAGAAAAGATATAGTTGGAATCACTTTCACAATGATTTTTCCAGCTGATGAATGATAAAAACATTGACAGCCAATCAGAATCCATCCTGCTTTAAAGAGCTCGAGCATTTATGCTGCCTTCACGTGCTCTCAGAATTATTGTAAATACAAATTGCACATGGACACCCTCCCCATTTCGAAATTATCAAATTTCTGATAGCACGTGAAGCAGCAGAGGACAAAACTGCAGGATGTACTTAAAATAAACAGAACTATAAATATAACTAGCGTCCACGCCAGCCATCAATATTCTTTTGTTTATTCTAAGCATGCGTCGCAGTTTTGTTGTCTGCCGCTTTAAATGCTCAAACTCCAGTGAATCCTGTTTGCCTATCATTATTTTTATCGCTTATCAGCTGGAAAAAAATTGTTCTGAAAGTGATTCCAATGATGTCGTTTACTTGTACTTATTTATTTATCTGGTGCGTAGTAGGGGTTGCACAGACTAGTCGATTAGTCTACTTTGGCGAACACACAACCTGGCAAAGTATACTTCACTTGACTCTTTCGCATATACAGGCGTTCAACGCATGTGCATTTTTGAGCAATCTCTCGCCACGAGTTACAACCCATGTAAACATCTTTGTATTCTTTCATGCTAGAGTTGTACAAATGAAGGTACTTTTTAACCCCTTCGCACAATCTCTCGTCTATGTAGGCCTCTATTGTCACAGTAGCTTGCATGTGTTCCCGCTTGTACTATTTATGCAGTTTTTCTTTGACTACTTTGTGAATCAACGCCTCCAGGGCATGGTTGCCACCTTGTGGATAAACTAATTACTGCAAAAAATATTAAATGTGCATGTGCAACCTTAAAAAAATCTGGTGGTGCGTGTACAGTACGTGCATACTCTTCTGATGACGAAATAGAGGCCTATAGAGGGCGCAACAGGATAAGAAATCTTTGAAGTCCACTCTTATGCTCCGTTTCCAACAGTTGAAATGACAAATAAATGCGTACTCCGAGAGCGCTCCAAAAGATATGTTATATCATCTGGATTCTCAATATTGATCGGTGGAATGCACGTTTTAAACAGCTTATTGTACACGTTATCGTACACGACTCAACTTTAATCACATAAATGTCGACTTACAAACATCTGAAGTCGTTCAACCCCTAGTGCGTAGCCATAAAATAAGCTTCACGTTGGCGATTATTTCAAGTGGTGCTAATTGCAGAGCCAAATGACATCCAGCTCAACCATGACAACGTTATGGGTTGAGTTTGACCTAGTCCAGCTCCACCTCTGTGGATCTAATGGGTGGAGGGATAGAGTTATGGGTAGGGTTAGGGTGTGGTTGGACCTTCTAGCTCCACCTATTACATCCAGAGCGGGGGAGCTGGACTTCATGCTCCACCCATGGCTCTGTGGTGAACAGCATCTCTTTTATTTTGCAGTAATGACAGCCCTGTTGAAAAAAAGCAGCATGTGCTGGTTAGGTATGTTTTGAAGCAGCTGGTTTGAGCTGGTTTATGCTGGACCTTAATTGGTCATGATCTGGTTTAAGCTGGTCCTGAGCTGGAGCTAGTTGCTTAGGACCAGCTTAAACCAGCTCAAACCAGCTGTCATGCTTCAAAACATACCTAACCAGCATATGCTGTTTTTTTCAAAAGTGAGACTGCTTAATATCTGTTTAGGTCAAATAATGGTCAGACTGTATATTTTATCCATCCTTACAAATTTAAACATTCACTCATTCCCATGAAACTAAACTCTCATTGTTGCTATTTTTTCAGGAATACCCACCAAAGAAGGATTATGTCAGAGCCGTGTCTTTACTCACAGGGTACTTGATCCAATCCAATGGAGCAAACTGCTGTACTCTTTATTACTTGACGCAGGTGGATCCACGAGGTGAACATTTCTAGTTCAGTATCATTTACGGGAAAAATAAATAAATAAAGGTTTCACTTTTAAACGTTAGTACGCTGGAGTCACAGTGTCAGATCGCCCCTTCTTTTGGTGGAAAAGTACACCATGAACATGCGTGTTTACTTGACACTTACACTGTTTACAGTTTCAGGCCTGTAGAGTTGTTGCCGTATACAAGAACGGCACATCATTTTAAAGAGCAGTGCAGTTTCATCACAATGTTTTCTCAAATGCATGTATTTAGATTGAAAGCATTTCATGGTTTAATTTCATGTAATATCTAGAAGTCATCTCCATTTTTCTTCTGCATTCAAGTAAGCTCTTGTGCTGTACAGAGTGGGGAGCCAGGAAGCCTTTGAAACTCCTGCGTTACACATATTTTATGAATTTGCTGATGTCATCTTTTCCATGCTGCTCTGAGCGATGGTTTTGATTATTAATGTCTTCCGTTGCTGTGATGCACCAGCTGTTTGTGACCTGTGGGAGAGACACTTAGATTCAGTTTATTGCAGTTTTACAGTAGACTCCAGAGTCAGAGAGACAAAATTACAGTGTAAACATTGTCTATGATTTCCCCCCCCCTAGCATTGCTACTGTGTATTTAGGATACACAAAATGCTTTCAGGGGTTCATGTTATTTTTTTTTTTTTACAATAATGGTGAAATTTGTTCTCTGTGCATATATTGTTTTAAAACTTTATCTTGATTTCTTTTCAGGATCTTTACCCAAGTGGGTAGTGAACAGAGTCTCACAGTTTGTGGCACCAAAGGTAAGAGCTAAGTGCATCGAAAAATAATTCGATTTTTCTTTTTACACACACACACACACACACACACATATATATATATATATATATATATAGGGATAGTTCACCCAAAAATGGAAATTTACTCCCTCAAATTGTTCCAAACCTGTATGAGTTTCTCTCTTCTGTTGAACACAAAAGAAGATATTTAGAAGAATATGGGTAACCAAAGGGGTAAATGATGACAGAATTTTCATTTTTAGGTTAACATGAATATATTTTAAAATCTAATTTTATTCCTGTAAGTTCAAGTTACTGTGCTGATTATTGTTTGCAACTCTCAAGCTCATGTTGTCAAGAGCAAATTTCAGTTTTCCTCTGCTGCCATCTGGTGGTTAGAATTGTGCACATCATACAAGATGTTCTGTAATAGCCAGATAATGTTATGTTTACAGTTTTTTCAAATTCATACACACAGTTTTTGAAACTATGGCTCCATTTCTCTACACACAAAACCACACAGCATGCAAAACATTGCACATATCTTTCAAAATCACTTTGTTCAAAACTATATTAACTCTTTAAAAATGGCATTTTTGCATAGTAACTTTACACACAGACATAAAATGATTAGCCACATACATGCCAAACTACACACAGATGTGAAAAATTTAAAACTCTACTATCTTGTGTCTTTTGCTTGTTCGGTGTAGCACTCACACGTACATGCATATGCACAAATACACTGTATATACAGTATGTATGCACAACTGATGAATTTTACACAGTTATGGAACTGAACTAAATCAATACTGAACCGACTTGAGCTGAATAATGACACTATATTTGTTAGAGCTGCTTTACAGCAGAATTTGAATTTGTTACTATTGTGAAGCTGCTGTGAAACAATCTATATTGTATAAAGCGCTTTAGAAATACAGTTGACTTTTTTGACTTGGCTTGTATGCACTGAAAGCCAAGTCAGAAAGTCAACTTTATATGTGTACATATATATATATATATATATATATATATATATATATATATATATATATACATACATACATACATACACTACCGCTCAAAAGTTTGGGATTGGTAAGATTTTTAATGTTTTTAAAAGAAATTTCATCTACTCACCAAGGCTGCATTTATTTAATTAAAAATACAGTAATATTGTGAAATATTATTACAATTTAAAATAATTGTTTTATATTTGAAAATATTTTAAAATGTAATTTATTTTTGTGTTGACAAAGCTGAATTTTCAGTATCATGTGTCACATGATCCTTCAGAAATAATTCTAATATGCTGATTTGCTGCTCAAGAAACATTTATTGTGTACAATTGTACAAAATATTTGTGTACAATTTTTTTTTTTCAGGATTCTTTGATGAATAGAAAGTTCAAAAGAATAGCTTTTATTTGAAATATAAACTTTGGTAACATTATAAATGTCTTTACTGTCACTTTTGATTGATTTTAATGCATCCTTGCTGAATAATAGTATTCATTTCTTTAATTTCTTTAAAAAAAAAAAAAATAAAATAAAAATTCTTACTGACCCCAAACTTTTGAAGGGTAGTGTATAATGTTACAAAAGCTTTGTATTTCAGATAAATGCTGTTCTTTTGAACTTTCTATTCATCAAATAATCCTGAAAAAAAAGTACACAACCGCTTTCAACATTGATAATAATAATAAATGTTTGATGGTAAATGGTCTGAAGATTCGGTAATGAGTGAATGGTTCCACTAGGTGGGCCTCAAGTAACACTTGTAGTGTGTAAGCAATTTGAACTGTAAAAATAAAAGAAAACTGGTTCAGATCTTTCAACTTCTTTCCCCACAGGCCATGAAAAAGATTTACAAAGCCTGCCTGAAGTACCCAGAGTGGAAGCGGAAACACGACCCTAATCTGAAGCCGTGGAGATACCCGGAGCAGAACACGCTGCCCTGCATCAGTGTAGCTGACCTGACGGTGCAGAGAGCAGATTCACTGGAGAACATCGATGAGAGCAGTGTGAGTGAGGAGAAGGCCCAGCGCCACAGTGATGATGAAGAGACCTAAGATAGCTCACAGTGACTCTTCTTGTGTTTTGTGTGCATGTGAAAGTGAGTGTGTATCATTCTCAGTTGAGGATGGTTCCCTTACACTCATTCTGTAAATCATACACTCCCTTCTTTGGATTGAACAACATAACAATATAGTGTTTTGCAGAGATTTAAAGACCTCCATTCTATGTCCACACACTGAAGAAGGGTCTGGTTGTATTAGACATGTTTAACTGATACTTTTTATAGTGTATGATGAACTCATTTAGTGTAAAATGCCTTACACAGTATCAATAAATACTCTGGAAGCAGTGCCCCTCAGTTGAAATCGCATTTGGGGGTTGCAAATCGTGTTGCGATTCAAATAGCACTCCAGGGGCACCACAATATGACCGAAAGGGCACTTTACTATTAGCAATTAAAGGAGCAGGGCCCCGAGTCTAATGTTAAATGTTCTTTAGATTATGAAAATGTTCTTCACACACTTAAGAAAAAACTGGTTCTTTTAAGAACCGTTTACTGGAAGGTTCTTTGAGGAACCCAAAAAGGGCTATTCTATGGCATCACTGTGAAACCCCCTTTTTGGCACCTTTATTTTTAAGTGTACGAAGCACAACTAATTCTGTCAAAACATAACTTATAAAACACCTTCCAGCCCCATGATCTGAGGTGAAGATTTCCTGTGTGAGGTTGCAGATAGCAAGGACTTCCTTAAAACCCTCTGGTGTTGTTCAGTCATTTTAAGGTCGAAAAAAAAATTATTTGAAATTTTAAAAACCACTACTTCATCCGAGTGAATGACTGGAAGTCACTATGTGACTACAAAAAAAATGTTTGGACTTGATTCGAAAAAGCTAAATGGTCGTAAAAAAATATAGTAACACTTGTGTTGTTCGCTGTCGGAAATAGGCAAAATACAGAGCATTTTTTGTGTGTACAATTTACAAATCATCCTCGATGCAGAAAAAAAGTGCACAGCAATGAAGAGGTGACAAAACAGACACACCCACCCCCACCACAGACACATGTATAAACTGATGTGACTAACACAGAGCAAGTTTTTGCAAATGAGAAAAAATAAAATCAATAATTCAGCCACAATGCAGTAAAAACACAGACACCAAGGAAGGGTTTACACTCTAAAACATCGAGAGTACAAAACAGACACACCCACTCAAACACACACACAACGCACTATTATACACACACAAATGATCTGGTGTGGCTGTAATAATATGGCAAAATTGAACCAAAAGACTCAAATAAGATGTTGAAATCAGGTTGATTAACCTCTGATAAAGACTTCCTGTTCATTTTGTTTACATTTTGGTTGAATTTTGATGTTATGTGAAACAAAATGTCTTTCTCTGTGTTTAGGTTTGACTAGTAAAATGAATGCAAAAACTGACACTTCAATATTTCAAACACACACACACACAGAAAAAACTCTAAACCTTTACGAAAAAGTTGTATATGAGAATGTCTAAATATATATCCAAATCCACAACTTAATAAAAATAAGTATTTATGTCTAAAAACAACTTTAGCCTTTATATATAGAGCTATATAGGAATCTAGTGGTTAAACCATGGCATTACAGATATCGTTCTTTTTTTTTTTTTTTACTCCCACCAGATGGCACTGGTTTGTATTTTAACATGAAATACAGCTTTAATTGAAAAGTAATAAAAAAAAAATAGAAAAATTGTACAAAAAATATATTGCATTGATTTTACTGAAAACAATAAAAGTTACATTTCAGGTCTTTGGTCGCTTTTGACCGTGAACAACACAAGTGTGACCCCCAAATGAACAATAACGGAGGGTTAAACTTTCCTTTAAAGTGATGAAAATCTGCTTTGAAGAGACCTCAGGGGCTGCAAAAATCAGTTCTGTTTAATACATTTGAATCTCTCTGTGTGTGCTTTTGACTCAGTGGCATTTTTCTCAATGTATTGTCTTAAGAATAAAAAGTTTGTATTTATAAAACTATTTTTTTTTTGGAATTATTTATTTGTATAAACACTACTCAAAAAAATTACTCAGCACTTGTATCTAAAAAGTTATATATTGAAGGAAATTCTATAGTATTTTTATTTATGATGACCATTTAGTCATTCACTTTTATATATCTCAGCTTTAAAGATTTGTTATTTGAGTAGAAATGCTTTCCTCCTCCTCCTTTTTTTTGTTTTTGGCAATGAGGAAAGTTTATTCAAAACGGTATCCTTTTTCTTTATCCATAAATGTACAGCTGGAGACCACTCCTCAAAACCTCTATTGTCTCAGACACTTCCTGCTTCCCATTTGAAACAGTTCCTGCCTACATCAATCAGATCGGCTGTAGAGGAGAAAAGGAAACTTCATAAGTGAACCCTCCGGCTTTCTCTCACAACAAAGTCCTATTGCTTTTGCTGCACAGATCAAGCCTTTCTTCACAACATCTTCATTTTAAACCTAAACACACCCTATTGTGAACTTTCCATGATGTCACTAATACATGAAAGTATGATATATATATATATATATATATATATATATATATACATACATACATATATATTGTTTAAACACAACAAATAATGACATTGTGAACTTTGCATGACTTTAAGTAATAAAAAGACAAAATCAAATTTGTCAAATTAAATAGGACTAATTGAGCTAATGTATCGAGTATGAAAATGAAGGAAAGTTCATTTTCTATAAGTTCACAGGGTCCAAAAGTGTACAGTTACACACATTTAGAAACACTCATGTTGCTAATTTGTTGCCTAAAACTGTGAGTAGTTGTATTGATTTGTATCAAACCAGACAGCTAATTAGCCTTATAAGGACTACAGTTGTTGACTGGCCTATTTGTCCATCCTTGTGGTAGTTGTAGTCTTTATTTAGAAACTGGTTAACGTTTTTAACAAATACGTTTGATTAATGGCTGTGGGTAGTAGAACAATACCTAAAAGTGTCTTCATGTAGCCTAATGCTAACCACAAACCTTATTTTACTCGTAAATCGCAAACCGCCATTCTAAAACCACACAGGAAATTCCTGAGGGAAAAAGTTTTTTTTTTTATATACAACCTTTATAGCTGTTTACACGTAATTTCTCCATTTAACACGTATTGTAGATGAAAGAAAAATATTTAAATCATTCTTTATTGTGTGTTTTTGAAACTAATTCGGTTTTTCTGTCCTGACTAGCACTATAACAACTGAACGAAGATCGGTTAAACTGTCGCTGTCCCTTTAAGAGCTCAGTTAGTTCTCAGCAGCGCTGTGCACTGACTGAATCTCTGGCATAACAAACACAACTATCAACAGCTCAACACTCAAACTTTGTCCAGCACATCTTACATTACTGGAGTTTAAAACGCTCCGAATGAACACAACGAGATATCGCGGGAATATGTGACGAGAATTAATTAAGGTAAGGTGTCATTTAAAATCCTTTTACATTCAAACTTCTATTTGACAAGATCTAACGTTAACTGCCTGTCAGATAGCGGGCAGTTTGATTCATATCTCAAGGCTGTCCAGTGTGTAAAGTGTGTACAGTAACACAAACATTTAATGAGCGTTTATTATTACAACTCGTTTTCATAGTACAGATCTCGAAGCCTTGGTGGTCTGAAATTGTCCCAGACCTTGTAACGAAGGTAAACGGGCTGCCAAGTAAAGGTTACTTTTTAGTTAAGGTCGTGAGTTTAACTATTACCTAGCAGAGTGTTGACTGTTCAGACGGAATTCCATTGATCCTCATGTCAGGATCAGCAGCAGTGCATTGTCCTGCACTGTAATGTAATGTAAGATTGGCTCTGTAGGGAGTTGCTCACTGAGGAATCCGATACCCAGAGGCTTTACACTCCCTGAATGTCCAGTTTAGTATAAACTGAATTAGAAACACCCAGAGCTAATTTGCCAGTTCCTTACAGACACAACAACTGTGGGAGTCTCCAGGGAATTTGCAAGAATAACATGCCATTTTGGAGGTTACTGCAGAAAACATTTTCTTTCTGCAAGCGTATATGCCTGATGTGGAGAAGCTCTACATTAATCCCCCACTTTTTGGGAGAAAATCATTACTTTTGAAGTAGAAGTGTGTACTTTTAAAATGCTTCTTGTACCCCTGTATGTGCCATATGTCTAACTGAGCAGATTCCCAAATGCAGATTAAGTTCTCATGGACGAGTGTATTAATTGTGATAAATCTCTTGTTGCATAATCTGACCTGTATTTCCCTCAGTGCTCTTCATGACACTTGGAGGATGGGAAATATTTCCAGATCTAGCAGAGTTGTAATCCTTGAAATGTCCAGTGTAAAGGTTCTAGATGTGATTTTTAATTTCAAGTGTACAGTCTTATCCAGTGTTTTTATTTCGTACGACTGTTCTTGAAATATTGCAGACATTTAGTTCATCTGATTAATTTTGTTTTATTTTTAGAGGGTTGTAATAACAGAAAAAAACTCTTTTGCCATATAATATAATATAATATAATATAATATAATATATAAAATAACATAATATAATATTTATATAAAATATAAATATTTATTATAAAACATCATTCAAAAGTTTGGGGTTGGTAAGGATTTTTTAATGATTTTGAAAGAAGTTTTTATGTTTACCAATCCAAAATACAGTTAAAAACAGTAATATTGTGGAATATTATAAAACTTGAAATAACAGTAATATATTTTAAAATGTAATTTATTTCTGTGATCAAAGCTGAATTTTCAGCATCATTACTCTAGTTTTCAGGGTCACATGATCCTTCAGAAATCATTCTAATATGCTGATTTGCTGCTCAAGAAATATTTCTTATTATTATCAATGTTGAAAACAGTTGTGCTCCTTAATATATTTTATGAAAACTGTGATACATTTTTCAGGATTCTTTGATATATAATATAATATAATATAATATAATATAATATAATATAATAATAGCACAACATGCATCTTTCTATTGCAATATGGCACAAATATATGACAAATACAAATGCCAAATATATACAGGCACTGGATTTTAAAGAAATATAATAAATAAATAAACATAGTTACATAAATTTAAAAGAGAGAGGAAGCTTATAATGAATGTTTTTGCTTATGTTTTTATGTATGCCTGCATTGACCTGCTACAATATTTGTGTTTTCGTGTGAAAAATTCTCTCTGTTAGTTCGCCATTTTTGGTGGAGGCTGCCTAGATGAGATGACAGAACACGTTTTAGAAATTCTGTTCATATAGGCAATACATGCAACAGGAAGTGAAGACATTAGCCAATAAATGGCACAGGCAGACAAAATGATCTGATAGGACTTAAATGTGAAAATCTGTGAAATTTTGCAGCAGTGTGGTTTCAATCCAGTTAGGGAACTGAGATCTCAATATGTGTTTGAACAAGGCTCCAGCATATTAATACACAAGTGTGTTCTGTCATCTCATGTACGCGGCCTCCACCAGTTGTGAACAATGACGTATTGTGTCACACAATAGTGCTTCACTGTTATTTATACACACCCCCCAGCACACTGCATCCCAAAAGCCTCCTTGATTCCTGCGTTTCACAAATTGCTTTTGACTCTACAGCTTCCACTAATTGTTCGTTCTGGAAGCCCAGGGATGTTTGAGTAGGATATGAGAGGGAAAGATGTTTAGAGATGTTTTTCTCCTTTGGCTCCATCACAACCCATAGAGTAGTGCAATCAACAGGTCGCGAAGCATGTTTTTTCATTGATGAAAATAAAAACAACAACAAATGATCATCCAAATGTGCTATATTTTAGTTTGATAATTGTTTTTATATAATTTTTTGTATTTTAGGGGATTTTATGGTACTAAATTATATTTACGCTGTAGTTATAATCCATTTATTCACTTTTTGAGCTTTAATGCTTTTTAATGAAAATGAAATTCCCAACTTAAACTGTCATAACTTTTTAATGCTTTAGAGCAGACTTAATTTTGAACTCTTTTCAAAGACAACAAGTTATTACTGAAATTATATTATTATGAAATTGGCAAATTATTGAAAAAAAAAAAAAAAAAATCAAAGCCATAAATCTAAACAAGTTGTGTTCCAAATTTGAGGTTGATATCTCAAAAAATGAGCTTTCAGTAAGATTTTGTTTGGCTGCAGTACCAAAAGTTTCCACTAGATGAAATTCATCTCCTATTCATTTTCAGTGCGCTCGTTTTTGACCGTGTGGAGCACAAGTGTGACTATTTTTTTCAGGACCATTTAACCTTTTCAAATCATGTCCATTATTGTTTTTGTGTTCACATAGCACGTGCCAAAACCTTTACCAAGTTTTGTACCATTCCGATGAAGTAAAAAAATCTAAACAAAAACAAAACGTAAAATTTTTTGGGTCAAAAATGACTGAAGAGCACCAGAGAGTTAACTGCATTCTCAATGTAGTCTCAATTACACTAGACGAGGCTTTATTTGATTAATGTGTTTGTCTGCCTGTGCCATTTATTGGTTGATTTGCTAATGTGTTCACTTCCTGTTGCATGTACTGCCTAGATGTACAAAATCTCTAAAGTGGTGCCGTTTGAATCTCTTGAGACTATGAAACACCATTTGAAATGCAAATAGGCTGGTATTTTCCTGCTGATAAAGGTTGCTGTTCAGATAGCAACCCAAGATCATTCAGGGCTCATTCTGTCAGAGAAATGTTTTCTCCATCAAGTTCTGGGCAACTAGTCCATTCCATTCCGTTATGGTTTGAGATAATGTTGTTTTTCTAATGAACTTCCTATTAATCGAGTGGGTGGAATTGAAACACAGCTTTTAGGTTTTTAGCAGGGCGTATAGTACTAGAGCTGAGTACTAGAGTTTTCATCACCGGTGTTGGCATTAGTAGGACTTTTGACTTATGAATAAATACTAATGGGAAGACATGCATGAACAACATAAGTCATTCTAAATTCAACACATGTTTTGCTTGAGATTTTTGGGAGACCCGCCAAAATGTCTACAGACATAAAAATCTAGGTTGCGAAAATACCAGCTTAAGAGAGCTTAAAGGGTTAGTTCAACCAAAAATGTAAATTCTGTCATCAATTACTGAACAAACTCTTTAAAAATGGAGCATCACAGAAAGGACACTCTTAAGTATTGATAAAGTGTGTATGTGTCCAATTGGTGTCCTTTTTAACACCTTTAAAATGTTACAATTTTAATCTGTGAAATGCATGCAAAAAACTTCATGTGAAGGAACAGTTATGTGCTAATGCAAGTCATGTTTACTCACTTAATTACAAAAAAAGCATGAATCATCATTGACTTTATTTGGTAACACTATTCTGAAAGAGCACAGGAAATGTGTATGACCACACAGCCATTTGTCCCATTGAAATGAGTGGCTCTTTTAATGTGATTGTTGCTATCCCTGTGACCATGAAAGACCATCTTATTCTGTTAGCTGCTTTGGTGTCTAGCATTTTGATGTGTATAAAAATGGTTCAAATTTCAGTTGTTTTGTGGTGGTTTCAAAAAGTAGATGAGCTTGTCAAGGTCAGCATGTCAAGGACACAGTCTGTAGATTCTGTGAAAGCTCTTTCTAGGTTTTAGGTGTTCTGTCTCATTTAAGTCAGTTTCTTTTGAGACCAGCCTGGACTCATTGTTTATATGTAGATATTAGTACGTAACATTTACAGACACAAAACATCATTTTTTGTATATTTGGATTGATGCTGAAATGTACAATATATAGATGCATTGACAAAATCCAAAACTTAAACATTATTATGTTTTTGCAGCTATAGAGACATATTTATAAGTCTTTTATATCATAAATATAATTGTATAGTTACATTTTATAGATCAGATTTTATATCCCTACACCCAAACGGAAACATAACCACTTTTATAGAGAGAATAAAAATGATAAAATGTTAAAAATTAATCCCACTCCTACCTCTAAACCTAACCCTAACAATTTCTTAAAAAATATACAGTATAAATAAAAAATATACTCAGACAAGTGTAATCATAATTGTTTACAACTCATCCACATGCTAGTGGATGAGTTGAATCAACTCCACAACAGCTACATAAATTTATTAATCCACTAACCATTCAGAAACGTCCAGTTGCATTTTAAAAGTTGTAACTTCTTCCTGAGTCTCTCCATCAGTGTCGACTCCGGTTTGAACAATGTAAGGCTGAACACCGTTACTGATGATCTTCATTTTGGTAGCGTGAGATTGTCCAGCTTTGTTGTTGTTGAGCAACCGAAGCGCGGGCTGTTAAAGCTCCGCCCTCTTTTGGAAATTGAGACGGGAGCAGCAGCTCATTTGCATTTAAAGGGACACACACACAAAAATGGTGTGTTTTTGCTCACACCCAAATAGGGGCAAATTTGACAAGCTATAATAAATGATATGTGTTTTTTTTGTTTGTTTGTTTTTTACAAATGCTATGTTTAAATTACCATCATGTTAATGTTACATTTTAAAATTATTATTATTTTGAAAAGTGTATCTGGAGCGGAAAACAAAATCATGTAATTTTACCTCAGATTTTGTATATGACCATTACATATACAGACCCTGTTGACATTATCATGAGATCATTGACCCTTCTTATGGTTTTAGATGGCTGCAATGATCTCAGTTCATCTTTGTATCATGCACATTCTCTTTTCCTCTAGCGCGGGAGAGAGGAGGAGGGTTTTGTTTGAGGGACAGCTGTATCCTGTGTATTCAGTAGTTCGGAGAAAACCCTGATCGGCCATCAAGATAAATATAGTTAGGGCGGGGCGGACAGAGCAGAGCAGGGCACAGTTTTCCCAGCAAAATACATGTTGATTGCTGTTTGAGATGGTGGCCATCTTGCTTTGTGTTTACCGGCTCAGTCTAGATGTGGAGGATGATTGGAAGATACAGATATGGTGCTGTTGGAATGATATGGTTCTGGCGTCCTGCTGGTTGCCTTACCAACTTTTATAGACCTTCATGTACAAGAACAGGCCTGCCTGAGACCGTCTCAGACCGTTCTTATCTGCAAATGACCCTTCCCCCAGCATCCTCAGGTCACAGCGTGGAGGGAATGCAGTCATTAGACAAACACTACCCCATTTATAGTGCGTTGTTCCTTTGCATCCAGTGTTTTCTGTAATGGACGCAGGCTGAAGGGTGTTTGGGATGTTTGGGATGATTATATTGTGATCACTCCTGACTCTTCAAAGCCTATAGAATTTTTTTAGACCATTTAATCGTCCATTAGACAAAACCGATGGAGGTTTTCTGTGCCATCTGTTGAGTAACAAACATTTGTAAAGACAGAAACTGTGGCTTCCTTTTTTTTCCCTTGCAAAATAGTCCCTGTTTTAACCACACTACTGTACATGCGGTTGCAAGCTAAAACAAACACTAGGAGCCTGCATGTCAACCCGATAAAATGTGGCGTAATAATGTGGCAATGTGGTTGTATGATGTCACTCAAAAAATGTGCAAAAACAGCTATTTTGTGGGGTTGAAAAATGGGTAGATGTATTTGTTGCATTTACAGTCAATTGATATTAATTTTGAACCATGTGTGCTGCGTTAAGTGTGGCAAATCCAAAATGAAATGAAGGAAATGCCACTGCCTCCAAGGAACCAAACAGTGCAAGCTTCAGTTTTAAGTGTTGGTTCTCTGTACGCTACTGTTCAAAAGGTTGGGGTCTGTGAGATTTTTAAAATATTTGTGAAAGAAGTCTCTTATGCTCACTTAGACCACATTTATTTGATAAATACAGTAATATTGAGAAATATTATTACAATTTCTAATTTAATATATTTTGAAATGTAATGATGGCAAAGCTGAATTTTCAGCATCATTACTCTGGTCTTCAGTGTCACATGATCCTTCAGAAATCATTCTAATATGCTGATTTGCTGCTTAAGAAACATTTTTAATTATTATTAATGCTGAAAACAGTTTGAGGAAACTGACATTGGTTTTTCAGAATTCTTTGAAAAAGTTTATTTAAAAATAAAAATCTTTTGTAAGATTATAAATGTCTTATCTAAGTTTTGATCAATTGAATGCATTCTTGTTGAATAATAATATAAAAAATCTTACTGATCACAGACTTTTGAACGGTAGTGTAAATAAAATGCCGCACCAGAGCCAATTTCATGACACTCAACAACACGCGTCTTTTTATTTGGCTTCACACAAGAATCTTCATAATCTTCAAGAGAGTTGCAATTCTGTAGGCAAATATTACGATGACATCACTGCCGGTTACATTTTTGAATGAGATTTTTAAACTCTAATTATGAATTTAAACACTTACAAAGAACGAAAACAGACAGCATAGTTAAGACCATAGCTGCATGATTCTGGATAAAATGAAAATCACGATTTTTTGGTTTCAAATAGAGATCACGATTCTCCCACGATTCTGAATATAATCTATAACCAAACAAAATAACATGTAATTTACTAGAGGTTCTGACAAAATATTAATAAAATGTTTAATTAATTTGAATGAAAAAAATTGTTTTAATGAATTCAATGACTCGTTAAAGGGATAGTTCACCCAAAAATGAAAATTTGATAACTGCTTACCCCCAGGGCATCCAAGATGTAGGTGACTTTGTTTCTTCAGTAGAACACAAATGATGATTTTTAACTCCAACCGTTGCAGTCTGTCAGTCGTATAATGCTTGTCAATGGTAACTCCATCTATAAGAGTCAAAAAAACATGCACAGACAAATCCAAATTAAACCCTGTGGCTCGTGACGATGCATTGATGTCTAAGACACGAAACGATCGGTTTGTGTGAGAAACCGAACAGTATTTATATAATTTTTTACCTCTAATACACCACTATGTCCAACTGCCTTGCGCATCCGGTTGGTGAGGTCTGAAAACACGTTCTGATGACGGAAGTGATGTCTCGCGCTTATACTTCAATGAGTGTGAGACATCACTTCCGTTGTCAGAGCGTGTTCAGACCTCACCAACCGAATGCTCAAGGCAGGTGGACATAGTGGTGTTTTAAAGGTGAAAAATTATATAAATACTGTTCGGTTTCTCGCACAAACCAATCGTTTCGTGTCTTAGGACATCAATGTGTCGTCACGAGCCGCAGGGTTTAATTTGGATTTGTCTGTGCGTATTTTTTTGACTCTTATAGATGGAGTTACCATTGACAAGCATTATACGACTGACAGACCGCAACGGTTGGAGTTAAAAATCATCATTTGTGCTCTACTGAAGAAACAAAGTCACCTACATCTTGGATGCCCTGGGGGTAAGCAGATAAACATCAAATTTTCATTTTTGGGTGAACTATCCCTTTAATAAATACTTGTTTCATTACTGGAATCAGTGTTTTTGAATGAATCTTTTGAATGAATGATTCAATGACGAAATACATTTTTTAACAGTCACTTGTCGCCAACTAGTGGCGTAAGATGTAATTGACATCCGTTATTTGAAGCGCCAAGTTAGTTTCAAAAGGTGGTTTTGCTCTATTTTGATTGCTATCGAAGACATCAGTGTTTATATCCTAACTTTAAACTTTTATCTCAGTACTTCTGTGATCATTTGAATATTTGTAACACAGAAATAACTACTGTGTGGTTCAAAACTGCTTTCTCAGGCTCAGCGCGGCAGCACGAACACAGATTTTAATGTTACGGTGGTGTGCCAAATTCGGACTCCTGGCGAATTATTACACCCCCACCCCAGTATTGGATTAGGCAATCAGGTAGCGACTTCAACGAGGGGGGTAAAATTTGGCAGGGAGTCGAAATTCGGCCATGATTTTGTCAAAGGTTTAATAGACAAGGACGAATCGTTGTCATTAATAAAATAAGATCGCGTCGGTGTTTGTATCAAGATCGCAATCTTTTTACGATTAATCGTGCAGCTCTAGTTAAGTCTGAAATTCTCTACAGAACAAATTTGAGTGGAGTCTGTAGATTAAGGGATTTGGGCTGAATTAATTGCAGATGTTTTGCCACTGGTTGGCTTCATGATGACAGTCTTGCTGAAGGGAGTTTTTTCTGCATTGCTGCTAGGGGAAAAAGAAAACACCCAGACCCATTTCTCTCTTTTCCTCAGGTCACACTTTATCAGTCCTCCTCACAAGCTTCCTGCCTCCCCCCTCACCATGGGATCCGGTGAATCAGAGTGCCAGAGCCAAAGGTTAGCATCCAGAGTCCAGACAAAGGAAGACGAGGATATGACTCATCAACCTTTTTTAACAGCCTTCTAATGTCTGCTTTTCTACTTAGACTCAGTGCTGTTGAGTGAAACAGACCCTGTTGACATTATCAAGGCTTTTTTAACACGTTTCTGACTTTTATTGTGTTTTATAATTGCGGTGGAGTGATTATGATTGATTCATTTCTGCCACAAATAGAAAGCGGCACCGTACGTACCTCCTATTGAGATGTCCTTGAGAAAGAACAGTGTGAATCCTTTGTGGATTTGTACACCCTGTGATGAGAGTTTATCCAATCATCACACCCACCCATCAGGCTCCGCCTTGAGGTCATGAAATGTAGCGGCTCTCTGTTTCTGGGTTTGGCCGTATGCCACTCGTAGCCTTGAGATTCCTCGTAGGCCACTGTTCTCAAATGTTGTCACTCTATAGGACGCGCAGTCAGAAATGTTTATATAAAGCATTCTCTCGGTCTCACTCCCAAAGTTATGCCATCCCTGCCGAACAAGTTTTGCCCCACTCACGTGGTTTTTCTCCCAGGCCCACCCTGTTGGAGTCTCTGTTTTCCCGACTGTTGCTAGTTCCCTCATGTTGACCACATTTTCAACAGCTCAATGAATGGAGGCTTCTAAAAATAGTATAAGATATATGACTGTATTGTCATTCCTTGTGTATGCTCTCTGTTACAGCTTATCATGATGTGCAACTCTGCAATATTCCCATGTGTTTGGACACTGAATGCTCATTTTCAAATGGTACAAAGATTTGTTTTTATTCAGTCACTGACTTTTTTGTTCCAACGCAGTGGTTTTAAGAGTATGTGAGCGGGGTCATGGCTTCATCTGGAAATGTCAGGGTGATTCATTGTCAGTCTGCTAAAAAAAATGCTCTTTGTCATAAAAGACCATTAAACTCCCTGCAACTATCAGCCATGTCTTTTGTTCATCCAATTTAGAGGGATGCACCGATATGAAAATTTTGGCCGATACCGATAAACGATAATTCTTTATACTTGAAAGCCGATAACCGATATATTGGCAGATAAATCTAAATCCAAATTTTTATATAATTTTTGAGAACCTGATTACAAAAACAAAAGTCTCACCATTAAAAGCCCTGTCAGTTATAATGTTCTCATTATAATATTATGTAGTCTATATGACAGACTTGTGCGGCACATGTTGCACTTTACTGTATTTTCCTTTTTGAAGTGATTTCAATCATATTTCAAGCAGTTCAAAACCATCACTACGAACAGCACGCATCTGAACAAGTGTCTCAGTTGAAGGAAATAATCCATTATTTATCGGCTTTAATATATCAGCTAAATTTTCTTATCGGGCCGATAACGATAACATTAAAAATGAACATATATCGGCCGATACCGATATTGTGGCCGATATATTGTGCATCCCTATTTATCATTATTATGATGGTTGTGCGTTATTTCTTTTATTATACATTATACTATTACTACTAATACATTTAGTAGTAATAATAATAATGATAATTAAATAATAACAATATACAGTACCGGTCAAAAGTTTGGAAACATTACCATTTTTAATGGTCTCTTCTGCTCATCAGGCCTGCATTTATTTGATCAAAAATACAGAAAAAAACTGTAATAATGTGAAATATTATTACAATTTAAAATTATGGTTTTCTATTTTAATATACTTTAAAATGAAATTTATTCCTGTGATGCAAAGCTGAATTTTCAGCATCATTACTGCAGTCTTCAGTGTCACATGATCCTTCAGAAATCATTCTAATATGCTGATTTATCAATGTTGAAAGCAGTTGTGCTGCTTAATATTTTTTTATAACGTGATACTTTTTTTTCAAGATTCTTTGATAACTAAAAAAGTAAAAAAATAGAATCTTTTGAAACGATATACAATCAAACCAAAATTTATTCAGACACCTTGAACATTTCATTCATTAATACAGATTTAAATTGATAAAAAGCAAAGACTTATATTGTTAGACAAGATTTCTATATTGTATAAATGCTGTTCTTTTTAAATTTTTTATTTATCAACAAATCCTGAAAAAAAAAAAGCACAACTGTTTCCAACATTGACAATAACGGAGTATCAAATCATAGAATGATTTCTGAAGGATCATGTGACACTGAAGACTGGAGTAATGGCTGATTAAAATTCAGCTTTGCATCACAGAAATAAATTATATTTTAATGTATATTAAAATAGAAAACCATGATTTTAAATTGTAATAATATTTCACAATATTACTGTTTTTTTTTTTCTGTATTTTTGATCAAATAAATGCAGGCTTGATGAGCATAAGAGACTTCTTTCAAAAACATTAAAAATAGTAATGCTTCCAAACTTTTGACCGGTACTGTGTATATATATATATTTAATTTGTTATTTATTTATTATTATTATGTAAAAATATAGTCTCTATTTAATGTATTTTACATATTATTAATGTACTACACTGAGGGTAGATCAAATTCTTGGTGGGTTAAAGAGGTCTTTTTCCATGAACCGTTAACTTATTTTCTCTGTTTGTTTTCTCAGATGAAGGACTGGTGTCGTCTGCTGCTCTTGGCTGGAATTGCTGCTGTTTTGAATGCAGCCTAAACAGCACCCATGCACACTATGGCAACAATCGGTCCATGCTCAGATGCAGAGGACCTGTTGGCTTCCATCCACCTCGAGAGGTATCTGGATCACTTCCGTCAGGCAGGCTTTCTCCTCGCCCGAGACTTCTGTCATGTGGACAATGTCGCTCTGAACAGGGTGGGAGTCACTGCCACCGGCCACAGGAAGCGTATCCTCAAACTGGTCGAGCACATTCAGCTGATCTGTCAACATCAAGGGCAAGAGCCCTTGCTAGATCGCTGTAATTCAGAGTCTGCTATTCACGAGGTAACCCCTGTCAATGTGGAGCCTCTTTATCCTTCAAGACATCCCGGCACCTCTTTAGAAACCTCACGCAACAGCTCTGCCCCGAATCTTTGTGCACAAGTCAGGCGCTCATTCTCCGAGCGTAGCACTAGTGTTGTAAAGCCGGTACCAAAACCAAGAACTGTCTTCCACAAGCTAAGAGCAGAGAAATTTTCTTTACCAACACAACATGACGCGCAACCTCGCCAAAAGTCATCTCAGGATCACCTTCTAATAGTTGCAGAAGATTCATCCTCTACTGCGTCCAGTACAGACACTGTTGAAACATCTACTGAATCTAAAAAGGTCCATTGTGAACCAGGTCTGAGTAATACCACTTCAGCCCCAGAGACTGGTGGACTGTTACCCCCAGTGCCCCCTAGGTTAAATCGAGGAATTCCTCCCTCCAACTTCAGGAGAATGTCGGACCAGGAGCGTCTCAGCACCCCACCCCTCTGCACCCCACCTGACTCCCCCTCTAGTTATCAGTGCTCTCCCTTCACCAACACACCTGGTTCACCTCCAAGTCCTCCCTGCTCAGGGCTAGAGATGGTCTCTAATGAAATCTACTGTGGCACTTTACCAAGCACTCCACGTGTGTTTTGGAGTCATTCTGCACCCGTTCCCCCTCCACGCCAGGAGGTCAGCCCGTCCACTGAAAAACATAGGTAAACTGTTACATCTTCATTGCAATGACACTGGGTCTCATTCACTAACCCTTACGAACATTTTTACGAACAAATCATGACTCATCAATAATTCAAAAATTTATTTTAAATTTACAAAAAATGTAGGAACAACTGAATCCACTCGTACACATAAAAATATCATACTCTTGGTAGCCTTATAAACATGATCTTAAATGTATTTTGTCATACAGGGCTTGACCAAATGCGGGTGTATTTCAGCAGTGGTCACTCCTACTAGCCACTTTGGCGGGTTGAATATTATATGTAATATACAGTTTTCAGTTGTAGTCTTTTAAAAAGGAATCTGAAATAATAAACTAAGTGCAATGTAGTGTTGTAAAATATTGATTTTTCGATACATATCGATACTTAAATATCTGAAACGCTTCCAATAGTTATTTTCTGCAGAATAGATAAATGATACTGCTCTTTCTCTCTCTCATCTCTCCGACAGTGACTTGACACACAAACCCTCTTCCCCTCACTCACTCATTTCATTCGCTCTGGATGAATATTGTTGGTGTTACAGGGCTTGAATTTCGACGTGGGATTGCGCATATTGCGCATAATTTTTCCTCATTCCCGCAGATTTTGTTCTCACACCCAAAGTGTGCACACATAAAGCTGCCTCTCAGTACTAAATGTAGTTCTGTTTTGCTGCTTATTGTGCTTAAACAGTCAAATACACACAAAATAATGTCAAAATGCCGGTCTTGGCGAGTATTCACATAAACACAGTCAGTTGTTTTAAGTGAACGTAAATAGTTGAGAAAGAAAACGCATGTGTAACAGTATAATGGATCCGTGCGTCAGCTCTTAAAGTGACAGCAGCCTAATATACCTGCTGCTAAATGATCAGATAATATTAAAAATATCTATATGTTAGTTTTCCCCATGATATCAATGTCAAAATTGTGGCCAGTGAAAATGCTGAGTGGCTAGTAACTTTGGAAAACCACTAGCCGCAGTGGCTTGTGAGCTATATAAATGTGTGTGTGTATATATATATAATATATAATATATAATATATATATATATATATATAGCACGTTCTCTCAGGCGAAAACACATCTTTAGAGAGTGCCATGTTTGCTGAGAGTGACGAAAGAAAAGAGTGTGCAGAATGCCCTTATATGGACATGGTTTGGGCATGTTTTATGTAAATTACTTACCTCAGGTACATGGTCTCTCATTTACTCAGAATTCATCAACATTAGAACGAGGTTAAAAACAAATTCATGTGTGTACGCACAAATTAGGCGGAAAGTTTTCATGAGAATTTCAAACGTGCGTATAAATAGGAATAGTGTACGCAATTATTAGTGAATGAGACCCATTATTTTTGCTGAGCATACCAGCATACCATACCATTTACTTTTGATTCTTATGACTATCCCTCCACAACTAACTAAACTTTCTCATCCTATAGCACTTTAGAAAAGTCCAACTCAACTGAAACACCCAAAAGAACGTCTGGTAGGTTTATTAACACACAAAGTTTTATGATTTACTTACCTGAAATTTATTTCTTACATGTATAACTTTCTTACATGTCTTTTTTCTGAACAATGAAAGTGAATGAAGCTATAGAATAATATATTATTATCTCAAGCCTTTTCCAAAAACATGGTTCCAGTGCGGGTTCCTGGCTTGTGTCCGTTCTCGAACCGTTCTGCGGATTTCCACTGCAGAAAAGTGGGTTCTGGTGTTGTGCCGAATTGCGTGACCATAGTAATCGCTGTATTGAGCTAATCCTAATCCTAATCCTAACCCTACTGTCACATTATGTGTACGGTCACATAATTCGGTATAATAGACCTTATTCACAGCAACTCCATGACATGATTGAAAGCGAGGCTGTGAGGGATAGACTGCTGTAAAAAGCTATATAACGCTCCTAGATCACTTATCATTTTCCCCAGCTGGAAAATTATAAGCATGTTGTCTGAAGTTTCTTGGAAAGATTATTTTACAGTGTTTCATCAGCAGATCAATCCAAAAACACATTAAGTAGCAGTATAACCCACTGAAGAGATGTATTTCTATCCCTCACAGCCTCACTTTCATTCCTGTGAAAAATCAAAGATGGCGCTGCTGTGAATAAGGTCTATACCGGGTCACCTAATACCGGGCCGGAAAGATAGGTTTAACTCCGGCCCTAAAAATTTGCTGGTCTCAATGTAATAACGTTACATTACACTGCTCTTTATTTCTAAATATATAAAACTATGCAGAGCGAGTGAATCAATGGTTTCAATTTATCACTGAAAAGGACAGATGAGAGTTCCACCAGTTTATGGGAGCTGCCGGTTCGCTAGAATCAGTCTCTGTACTGTGAACAGCAAAACAGAAGTGCCACACTGCCTGCACAAACACCAGGATGCGCAATGTTGTTTTTAGACTGGTTATAGTCACGTAAACAACACATAGCAGCATTACGTCACCATTCTGTGGAAACACATGGCCAGTTTGCCATAGGCTCCAGTTTGCCTGGCCGAGAACAGGCTCTGGCTCCAGAACGCGATTCTGGAAGAATTGAGTAACATCTCACAGTAAGAACATGTCAATCTGCTGCAGAGATGCGCTGTAGTACTTAAAGGGATAGCTCACCCAAAAATGAAAAGTACCCCATGATTTACTCACCCTAGGTGTATATGACTATCTTCTTTCAGACAAACACAATCAGAGTTATATTAAAAATATCCTGGCTCTTCCAAGCTTTATAATGGGAGTGAATGGAGGATGAGATTTTGAAGCCCAAGAAAGTGCATCCATCAATCATAAAACATACTCCATGCAGCACCGGGGGGTTAATAAAGTCCTTCTGAAGTGAATCGATGCGTTTGTGCAAGACATATTTTAATCTTAATGTTTTTATATTATCCTACTATTTTCTGTTCAACTGGCACAGCATCTGCTGAGGACGAAGATGAAATGATCAACCCGTACTGTGAAACTGTTTTCCACAGCAAGCGACAATATCAACATTCAGAGGTGAGAGACTTGAAGACTTTTTTTTTATTTTTAGAGTGAATTTTTACTGTATGTACTCAAATAGGTGTCATTTATTTGTGGTTAAACATGTTTAGGCTGAGAGGACCAAAACTGAGGAAAAGACTACAAATAAAGAGGATAAAACAAGAGATCATGGGTAAGTCCAAGTATTTCCATGAGAGTTCAAATTGACTTCTTCCGCAAAAGCCAGCAGAATGTTTGGTATGCTCACAGTGTTATATCTAGCTGTTAATTGCATAGTGACGCTGAAAACATTGCTATCTAGGATAAAGTGGAATCAGTATGTTTACTTGTCTGAGCTCTAGTGTCTTCAGCCTCTGTTGTCTATCATAGAATTTATGAGGCAAAGATAGATTTTTTTTTTTTTTTTTTATGAAACAGATTAACATCAATGCCTTAAAGGGATACTGACAGTTGGCCAGCCATGGTTTATACTTTAATATGTGTAACATTTTTAGTATTTTTCTCACGCACAGTCACACACCTATTTTTTTGCTTCAGAAGACATTGATTCATCCACTGGGGTTGTGTAGATTACCATCGTGTTCATTTGTGTGGCCATTTAGTGTCTAAAAAAATCCTCGTTTGTGTTCATTTGAAGAAAGTCATATACATCTGGGACAGCATGAAGTGAGTAAATGATGAGAGAATTTTCATTTTTTGGGTGGAGTATCCCTTTAAGTCATGAAGGTGCCTTAGTAAGCATGATTTAGCAAAGCGATTTCCGTAATGTGATTAAAACATAAATGAGAATGCTTCAGATAGCTTTAAAGGAACAATTCATCCGAAAATGAAAATTCTGTCGTCATTTACACACCCTCATGTCGTTCCAAACCCTATAACTTACTTTCTTCCGTGAAATGCAAACAGAGCAGTTTAGCTGAATCTCCCAGCTGCTCTTGTCTATAAAATGAAAATGGGAAAGTCCCCATATTACCATATGAATACAAAAACACAGCAAAAAATGAGTCTGTATGGCTCATGTGCTATACTTCAAATCTTCTGAATATAATATATGACAGCTATCATATATCATATAATATATGATAGATATCAATTGAAGTAATTGATTGAAAATATAATAATAATAGTTACTTTTAGAAATTGTTTCTTGAACTTACTTATTTTTCTCAATACTACTACTACTACTACTAATAGTAATTTTAATGTTTTTTGAAAATGTATCTTGAAGTTTATTTTATTTTACCTGGACAGAGTTCAGTTTTCACAGCTGAGGCCTGTGTTTTGTTTTTAGCTCTAGAACAAATAGAAATGGAACAACAAGGTAATTTTTTAATATGTACAGACTCTAAATCTTTTTTACAAGCAATCGAGTCCCCGAAGACTGAAGATCCTATAGTCGTCAATATAATAGGAAAAGTGGACTATTTAAAGAAGCATGGTTTTCTCATTGTTTTATGTTGGATTCTGGGCCATATGGGATTGGCTTGGAATGAACTGGCAGATAAAGCTCCTAAAGAAGCCCTTCAGCTGAGAATGACTGAATGTCAAATATCAACATCTGATGTTAAACCCATACTGATTTTGTATATTTCCAAAAAGTGGCAAATGGAATGGGATGAATGTGTCCATAACAAATTATTATATGAAGTGAAGCCTAACCTTTGTGAAGCCTAACATTCATTTTGAAAACAGTAATGATCAGACTGTATGTCGAATTGGTCACACAAGACTTATCCATGTATATTTATTGAAAGGGGAAGATTTGCCTTTATGAGATTTTTGTAAGTCTTCCTTGACTACAAAGCATATTTTATTGGAATGTCCTGCATTAAATGGTATTAGGCAACGTTCTTATTCAGAAAGTATATTAATGGACATTTTTAAAAGGTTTCTCCTGGGAAAATATTACAATTTTCATCGAAAATCAAATTGAAATATTTTATGTAACTGGTATTATTATTGGTATTATTTTTGTTGTTATTTTTTAATTAGTTTTATTTGTTTGTAGAGATAATATTGTATACAATTAATTGAAATATTATTTTTATTATGAGTATTGTGCATTTTATTACTCCTGAGTTTGCCATGAAAATAGGCTTTGATTCTGGTATGGCGTTAAATGATAAATAAATAAATAAATAAATAAATATTTACTGAAAACAAGTCTTAATATCTAATGCATTTTTGCTTCTCATTATTTAGCTTTTTTAAGGATGTTTGCATATTTTTAGTGGAACATGAACCCGTTTTTTTTTTTTTTTTTTTTTTTTGCATTGTAATATTACTGTTCAGTGTATATATATGTATTTTAAACCTCCTCTTCCTCTTCCCACAGGCAGAACAATCACTCGTGGCTCAAGCGTCTTGATTCTCCAGGCTACTGCACTGTGGGTGAACCCACACCAGCCTCACACTCGTTCTCCCTCCCTCATAACCTCTGCTCCAATGAAGCAGATGAGGACCACATTATCTCTCCCTACGCCAGCTTCACCTCGCTGTCCGAGCGGACGGCACCTATCCTCAGCGGCTGGCTGGACAAGCTCTCTCCTCAAGGGTACGCCCCATCGGGGCTGCTGCTCTCCTCTCATCTCTGCGTCTCCTGCACGCTCCTCAATGGCTGTTTCTGCTTCCTGTCTGTCCTCTCTGGCCGGTTTGTCATCACTTCACGTGTTGTGTCTCCTGCTGTTTGTTCCTGTCCTCTGCTTGACATCTTCCACTGTCTAGATTCACTTCCTCCTCAAACTATTTCAGACATTACAAACAGCACTATATTACATGTGCCCAAATGTGACCTTTGTAATGTAGTTGTTTTTCTCTGACATCACATTTGTTCCTCTGTTATAGAAACTATGTGTTCCAGAAACGATATGTGAAATTTGATGGGAAGAACTTGATGTACTATGGTAGTGAAAAGGTATGATTGCATGTGAACACACTCAGTGCCATCATGACATAGTATTATTAAAGGGATCATGTCATACATTTATCAATCAGTATTTTTTCCTTTATCCACTTTTAATCTCAAGGTTTTTACACATACATTACTGTGTAAAAGTCTCATAAGGTCACCAAGTCTGCATTTATTTGATCCAAAATACAGTAAAAACATTTATTTGAAGTAATATAAATCTTTTGTACCATTATAAATGTCTACACTGTGACTTTTGATCAATTTAATGCTTCATCAATTAATTAAAGTATTAATTTCTTTAAAAAATCTGACCCCAAACTTTGAACGGTAGTGTAGTTTTTCCACCCTCTGAATTGCTTTGATATAAAGCCAATCTTTGCATACAGGTTTACTGTCAAATATAGTTTTTAACCGCCCTTGCTCCATCCTGAACATTGAATAGTGAGTTAAACAGCTGAACAACACTGAATGGATGTTGTTGACACGTAAAGGCCCTTTAACACCAAACGCGGAACAGGAAAGCTGAATGAATTGATGACGAATGGTCTGTTCGCACCAAGAGAGAAAACTATATTCATTGAGATGAATGAAAAGCAAATTGCCAGAACCATATATGGTGCTGATCAACAACCAAATTCACTTGCATGTTGAACCTTTCAGCTCAGCTGGTCTGGGAAAAGTTGTTACACTGTTTAATCATTTATAGCTTGCAAGTTAGTTTCAATAAATCATAGAATATTTTGTGTTCCTACTGTTACAGTACAGCATGCTTTCAGTACAATCAACTGATTCATCATGATATATGACCCTTTTAAGCACTTCATGCTGCCTGAAGACCTTCAGAATATAAACAATTCCTACATTCCATTGTGTTTTTCTGCAGACGTCACATATGTTGGTGCACTGTTATTCTTAACACAAATGGTCTCTTTCTCCCAGGATGCTTATCCCAAAGGTGTGATTCCCTTAGCTGCCATACAGATGACCCGTGTAGCCAAAGACAATAAATTTGAAGTTGTGACAAGTCACAGGACATTTGTGTTCCGAGCTGATAATGATGGTAAGCGCAGCATTTTTAGCAGATAACTTCCTTTTTCTATGTATTTGGCAGATGCTTTTTAGTGACTTACATTGCATTCAAGGTATTCAGTTCATGCATTTCCTGGAAATCGATCCCATGACCTTGCTGTTGCTAATGCCATGCTCTGTTGCTTGAGACACAGAAATAATTACAGAAATAACAGCAACATTACACACTAACTAAAGTTAAAAAACTGAAATCATAATCAACCACCCCTTTAAATGTTAGTGCATTGTAGTTAAATACACTTAATATAAAGTGGGACCATCTTTTTTATGGCTGATATTAATGTAGAATTGGAATGGATCTTTAGAAAAGTGTTTTACTGCTTATTTGAAATTTAACTAGGGTAAAAGAAACCTTTATGATTCTTTTTTATGTCTTGTAGTCCAGAGAAGCAAATGGTGCAGCATGTTGCAGGAGCGGGTCAAAGAGCAGCTGGTTTTTGGCCGTCCACGTTTTGGCCCTGGCAGTCACTGCCAAAAGAGCGGCTTTCTGGAGCTCAAAGGAACCAAGTCAAAGATCTACACAGCCATTATAATGGAGCAGATCTGGTTGTACAAGAGTGAGCAGGTGATTAGTTAATCACGTTATAGTTAATCGTGTTATAGCCATACTACTCTAGATTTAGTACCAGTGATTTGCTTTACCTCTTTCTTTTCTCAGCGTGACGCAATTTGAGTGTTTTAAAAGTATTCTGAAATTCTTATAGCATATGTACAATGCTTTAAAAAATGATTAGCATCATGGAGGTTTGATTACTAATTCTTACATTAAGGCTGACCCTTTGTGATATGTGTTTTACAGTGCTTTAAAAATGGGATTGGAATTACTGTAATTGAGGCCAGAGGAGCTACAATTCGTGATGGGAAGGGCAAGAGCTTTGATCTCATTACACCTTATAAAACCTTCAGGTATACAGTCTTTAGAACAGTCACGCTATGCTTCTGTTAAGTAGCTTGTACGTGTTTACCCTCTTAAGTCATTTCCAACACAGCAAAAACATTGTTTAATCAGTAATTTGTCTAGTTTCCATTTAATTGATCTTGCATTAAGTTTCCTTTTTCCTCCCCCTTAGTTTAAAACATGAAAAAATCAATTGGCCAATGAGGTTCACAAAATAAACTTAATGTATATTCTCTGAAAACAAGTCATATTATAATGCACAGTTTTGATTCTCTAAATATATCTTTTTTTTAAGGAGATTTAGATATTTTTACTAAAGTGATATAAATGTTTCTTGAACATCAAATCAGCATATTAGAATGATTTCTGAAGGATCATGTGACACTGAAGACTGGAGTAATGATGCTGTAAATTCAGCTTTGCATCACAGGAATAAATTACATTTTAAAATATATTCACATAGAAAACAGTTTTTTATATTGTAATAATTATTAGTCTCACTATATATCTCAAAATTCTGACTTTATATCACGCATCTGTTATACACTTTATAACTCGCAATTCTGACTTTATATCACGCAATTCTGACTATAACTCGCAAATCTGACTTTATATCTCGCAATTCTGACTTTATAACTCGCAATTCTGACTTTATATCTCGCAATTCTGACTTTATAACTCGCAATTCTGACTTTATATCTCACAATTCTGATTTTATAACTCGCAATTCTGACTATAACTCGCAAATCTGACTTTATATCTCGCAATTCTGACTTTATAACTCGCAGTTCCGACTTTATATCTCGCAATTCTGACTTTATAACTCACAATTCTGACTTTATATCTCACAAATCTGACTTTATAACTCGCAAATCTGACTTTATAACTTGCAAATCTGACTTTATATCACGCAATTCTGACTTTATAACTCGCAGATCTGACTTTATAACTCTCAATTCTGACTTTATATCAAGCAATTCTGACTATAACTCGCAATTCTGACTTTATATCAAGCAATTCTGACTATAACTCGCAATTCTGACTTTATAACTCACAATTGTGATTTTTATATCTCGCAATTCTGAGAAAAAAGTCCGAATTGTGAGATATAAACTCACAATTGTGAGAGAAAAAGTCAGAATTGTGAGATAAAAAAAAGCAATTATCTTTTTTAATTTTTATTTCATGGTGAAAACAAGCTTCCATAGAAAACGGCTGTTCTGCTCAATATTTTTGTGGAAACAGCAATACATTTGCCCCAGGATTCTTTGAAGAGCAGCATTTATTTGAAATAGAAATCTTTTGTAACATTATAAATGTCTATACTGTCACTGTAGATCTGTGTAAAGCATTATTTTTAAAAAATCTTACTGTCCCCAACCTTTTGAACTGTAGTGTACACACACACACACACACACACACACACACACATAGGCATTATTGAAATAAAGTCAATTTTGATCAGTCAAATTTAACTGCACACTTAAAGAAAGCAGAGAAGTCATTCAGAGGTGTGTTCCCACAAATTATCCATGCCAGACTAGAGACAATTAATAGGATCCATGAAGGCAGAGCATTAAGAGGGTTTTGTGCACCTTTGCAGCTTTACGGCAGAGTCGGAGCGAGAGAAGAGGGACTGGATGGAGGCCCTGCAGGAATCTATAGCAGAAACACTATCTGATTATGAGGTGGCGGAGAAGATCTGGTCCAACAGGTCCAACAAGATCTGCGCAGACTGCAAAGCCATCAATCCAGACTGGGCATCCATTAATCTCTGTGTGGTCATCTGCAAGAATTGCGCAGGTGTGTGTGTGTGTGACCAATGTGGTGGTGTTAAGACTGGGTGTATTATCAGCTCGATGGCTTTTATAATTTAAATGTATAAAGCACAACAAATTCTGCTGAATTAGACTAGAAATTCATTAAAACAGTTGGTGTGAGATCTTTTGCATTATCCAAATAGTGACTATCCGGCAGTGTCTTGGTTTGTACAGATGGTGCTAAGAGTTTCTAAGCTCATTTAAGAGTTCATATGAGGTCCTCCATGCCTAAATGTGGCTCAGAGGCACCATATCAGGAAGTCTTTTGGGACAAACTGAATGAATGGTGCGTAGAGAGTGATGTGGTGCCTCTTTTGTTCTGTCTGCCTGCAGGCCAGCATCGAAGTCTTGGCACAATGGTGTCGAAAGTGCAAAGTCTGAAACTGGACACCAGTGTGTGGAGCAATGAGATTGTTCAGGTAAGGGTTGCCGTGAGTTTCTTTTTCACAGGTCTTTCTGTGAAAAGATCTTTATGTTCCAGTTATCAGCAGTGCCGGTCCTAGACTTCTGGGGGCCCCTTTCAGAGCATTGATGAAAAACCCAAAATGACCCCCAAACCCTTAATCTGTTCAGAGCTAATTCACTGTCAACAAACAACAGTGAGTTGAAACAGTCAGTAATACAATAAAAAAAAGAAAATTACAAACAAAAGAGAATACAATAGAAAAAAGATACAAATGACATAAACAATTTAGCCTACTAAAAATAGACTGCTATACGGAAATTTAATAATCAAATGTAAAAAATAAAACACCATATGAATTAAATATATATTGTTTCTTATTAAATGTACTAAATCACATTCAATCACATTTAAAAACAAACACTTTGTTGAAGTTTGGTCCCGTCAGCGAGGCACACAAACATGAGTCAAGCTTTTCTTTGACTATTTTAAGACTGTCTTTTTTTGTGTTAGCGATCTTCTAACATTACAATCTGACACATCGTTTTACGCGTATTTGGCAGCACCTATTGTTGCGGGTGTATTAATGACATGTAAGTCTAGACACTGAATATAAGAGGAACCCGTTTTTTAGATGTATTTCTGAGAAAAAAACAGTTTTATATTCAGAACAATACAGTACTTCCCCAGATGTTTATGTTCACTTAAGAAATAACTGACTGCGTTTAAGTGAAACCTTCCAAAACAGACATTTTGACATATTTTTGTGTGTATATGTTCGCTTAAGCACACACTCGAAGCCCAAAGTAGTCTATACTTGTCCGTGTTTCTCTCTGTCTCGGATCAAGCACACAGAAAGCCGCCTAGGGAACAGCGTCTCTTTCGCAGCTCGGTGTGCTTTTAACTTTATAATTTTTTTTCTTTTTTAGTATCAAGCACGTCCGGCAGGAGACTGTATATTATGACAGTTGCGTTACTTGATTAGACTGATTTGAACGTTACGTTGGAAGGGACACAGCGCTCCGCTTTAAAGGAAAAGAATGGAATGTGGCATTGTAAAAATAAAAAAAACAAAACTAAAATTCTATTACTCACTCAGCCCTAGTCATTAAATCCTCTTTGAGAGGAAGGGGGCCCCCTGGTGGTTCAGGGGCCTTTCGCAGCTTCCGTACTTTGCGTATAGGGAGGACCGGCACTGGTTATCAGGATTGCTGATATCCCAAGTGATTTTACTACACTGTCTTTTACAAATAAGGCCAAGATGACCCCTTATCTGTTTTAGCTCTTCATAATGCTTGGCAACGATAGAGCTAATGAATTCTGGGCAGCCAGACTTCCTGTGACTGAGGAGCTGGACTGTGATGCCTCCCCAGAACAGCGGAGAGAGTTTATCATCCATAAATACAAAGAAGGCAGATATCGCCACCCTCATCCCAGTTTCAGCACCCAGGAGGAACTTCTTAAGGTAAAGGATAAACCCTTTGCACTTACAGGGTACAGATTATGCAAAAAATATATAGATTCCCTTCCTTATTCCTCATGACATATCTATTTAACAACTTGATGGGGGAGTTATTGCTCATTTCTTATTGAAAGAAGTTAACCAATCATAACAGAGATTATTTAAATATAGAAGTCTTAAAGTAAAATAAAAAATAAATAAAAAAGCAAATAAAAAAAAAAGTAAACATTTTAAAATTGTTAAGTATGGCTCCTTTAATATATAATTTATTTATATATATATATATATATATATATATATATATATATATATATATATATAATATTAGGGGATTTTAAAAATTGTGATTTCCAGGCATGTTATGTTAAAGTTATGAAAATTAAGCTAGGCTATATTCTTACAACAACAATAATAGTTATTGTTGTTATTATTATTATTAATAATATTCGAGTTTTACATTGTTATAGTTTATTTTATTATGCATTTTAATTATAACAACAACAACAATAATCATTAGTATTACTACTACTACAACAACTCAATACTACTCTACTAATAATATAATAATTAACATTTTTTGTTATTCTTTATTTTATTTTGCATTTTAATAATAATAATCAGTATTATTAGTACTATTACTACTACTACTACTACTACTAATAATAATAATAATAATAATAATAAAAATACTAATTATTATTATTATTATTATTATGTGAAATTAACATCTTAAAGTAATGGGTATAGTAAATATAAATTGTTCTCAATAATGTTTAGTAATCATGAATGATAAGAATGACCATGGAAAAGTCAAGGGAATTCATTGTTCAAAAAATGTGGAATCTTATGCAGATGTACATCTAGGTCTTTTGCACAGATAACAGTGAGGGGATATTTTGGTCAGATGTCTTTAGTGCCACATAACCTCAACACCTTTGCACAATAAATGCATTTCCTCTTCCTCTTCTGCAACAAACACCTTAATTTTGAAATACATGCAGTACTTCCTCAAGTGAGATCCGCTGTGTACTCGAGCAGTGGCCATTTCTTTGTAATAGCTTTGCTTCAAAAGAAAACTTTTAGATCAGTCCCCACTAGGGCAGTGAGGACATCCTGTCTTAATATAGCCAGAGCCATCTAAGTATTATGCCAGCGGTCAAGCCAAGATTAGTGTGTATTATTCTTTCTCAAGACTTTACCAAGGCTATCATTTGTGCATCGAGACTACCTATATACCCCCAGAATAAGCGATGGATGTGCTGTGAATTGTAAATAATTAAGAAAGCTAATAAAAGGACTGCAATGAATAGATGGATTTTTGGAAGAAGCTTTGAATGTCCTTTGGCTGAATGTGCCATTAGCAGTGCATTTGTTTAAGTGTGTGTACGTTTGTGTGTGTGTATGTGGTCCCCCTGCAGGCGCTGTGCACTGCCGTGACCGAGCAGAACCTGCTGAAAACAGTCACTCAGATTTTTGCAGAAGCTGAGGCCGTTCGACTCGCTGACGCTAATGGAAACGTTAAGCGTCTGTCCCCACATTACTCATACACACAGTCTGCAGGTATGATAAAGTCATTTCCAGTACTTCACTACAGCCATATTTCTTAAAGGTGAAGTTTGTAATTTAATTGGTAACAAACGGAACTGGAAAAATAATCGAAATCCCAACAGCAACAAAAAATTCTCCATCTTATGAACGTAGTGCCAATGCTTTTATTAATGTTTTGCTACATTCTTTGTTTCTGTGTACTTTGGAAAGCCTTCTAATCTTGGCCCTGATAGCAAAGTTATGATTCTTTATTTTTTTTTATATATAGTCTATTGAATTGTTTGGACACTAATCAATTTCCTACTAAAAAGTTTATTACAAGTTATCCTTCCCCAAACACAAGGCATTGGTTGAGACATAAGTGAACACGTCAGACCACTCCGTTTTTAAAGTTAACCTGTGAAAAGTTGACATATTTACTATTGGAGAAAGAATTTGACGTCAATAAAATTACATACTTCACCTTTAATATATGAAAGATATGTGAAATACAAGAAGTGTGAAGCATCAAACTGTAATTTTCTGGATTTAGATTCCTGTGTCTATGATGAGATCATGCAGCCCATCCTGTACTCCGGCTACCTCTACAAGACAGGCTCCTTGAACAAAGGGACATTATCCCGCAGAACCAGAGACGGTAGGTGAAAAACAAGCCTTGGCAGTGATTTAGGAACTAAATGTACCCCTTCAGTAAAAATAAAGCTATTCAGTACTGTTTCATACACATCAAATATTAAATTCACTGGGTATTGTTAAGATGCACAAAACATTTCAAAAGTTATGACACTTTCAAAAGTTTGGGGTACGATTTTTTTTTTTTGAAAGAAATTAATAATTTTAATCAGCAAAGATGCATTAAATTGATCAATAATGACAGTAAAATAATTTATAATGTTATAAAATAGTTCTACTTCAAATAAATGCTGTTCTTTTGAACTTTCTATTCATCAAAGAATCCATAAAAATATTTCCACAAAAATAGCACATAAAAGTAGCACAACATTGATAATAATAAGAAATTTTTTTTCAGCGTATTATGCTGATCTCTGAAGGATCATGTGACACTGAAGACTGGAGTAATGATGCTGAAAATTCAGCTTTGTCATCACAGGAATAAATTACATTTTAAAATATATTCAATATAAAAGTGTTATTTCATATATATAAAGTATATATTACATATATAAAGTAATATTTCTAGGGCTGTCAAATGATTAATCGCGATTAATCACATACCAAATAAAAGTTTGAGTTTGCCTAATATATGTGGGTGTACTGTGTGTAATTATTATGTATATATAAATACAAACACATTCATGTATATATTTGAGAAACATTTACAAGTATATGTATTTATTTATATTTTTATATAATTTATATTATATATAAATAAAAATATTTTGTACATAACATATTTCTCTTAAATATATACATTAATTTGTGTGTATTTATATATACATATTAATTACACACCGTACTCCCACATATATTACTCAAACTCTTATTTTGTATGCGATTAATCGCGATTAATCATTTGACAGCGCTAAATATTTCACAATATTACAGTTTTCACTGTATTTTTGAGCCTTGGTGAACATTAGAGATTTTAACCCTTGTACGTCAATTAAAAAAATTAACACAGAGGTCCAAAGAGGACAAAAATATCCAAAAACTGGCATAAAAATTTGAAGCTTGGGAGCACAGACTTAAGTTTGGTCTCATTTTAAAGAAGACTCATGGCAGATTATTGTTGAAGTAAAGTTTAAAAAGTGAAATAAGAAAGTTACAGAGGTTTAAGTTTATGAAAATGATTTATGAACAGTATTTTATATAAAATAAATATTTAATGAAACATGTTGAACTCTAAAACTGCTAGAAAATCAAAGCCATAAATCTAAATAAGTTGTGTTCCAAATTTGAGGTTGATATCTCAAAAAATGAGCTTTCAGTAAGATTTTGTTCGGGTGCAGTACCAAATTTTCCCCATTAGATGCCAGCAAAGCTCCACTGCACACAGTGGTTGGATTTGTGATTTTCAGTACACTATAGTTTTTCTCTCTCACAAATTACACGTACACACACATTTTTTTTAATACACACATATAAACCACACTCTGACATCCATACCAACACACGAAAACATTTATAGCTGCATAATTTATCCAATTGGCTCTATAATATGCAGAAGCAGAAAACAGGAATAAAGCGAGTATTTGCCAACACAATGAAAGCCTATTAACAAAGACTACATCATTTTATAGTTAAACGACATGACATCTAATACGAAAAATACAGAAAAAAATACTTTGTGCATATTTAGTTACTACTTGTATGCGTTCAGAATGTTATATCCTGTTTGTTGCAGTTTGATTGATTTGTTTGTTTTTAATTACCTTTTTGGTTTTATTTTTTCAGCAGATTTTCAAAAGTTCTGGTGTTCGGTGGAGAAGTCTATTCTCTTCTATGAGTCTGACAGATGTCATGAGCCCAGTATGAAGATCAATGTTAAAGACATCATCTGTTTAGGAGTTAACAGGCCAGATTCCAGCAACAACAGCGGCTTTATTGACAAGTGAGTATCACGTCCTTCAGGACACTTTCAGATTTAGAAATGGTCATCGTATTTTACATCATAACATTTATAACAATCTCATTCTGGTCGTTCCTTTCAGATTTCGATACACTTTTGAACTTTACTTAACGTCTGATAAACTGATCCAGTTTGGCTTGGAGACTCCAGATGCATTGCACAGTTGGGCGAGAGCAATAGGGAAGGTAAATATTAATGAGTCAAGCTGTGCTTTATGTGCATAAGAAATATCTTGTCACATCAGTGCATTAGATCTCATCTCGGTTTTGATCTCTGGCAGGCCACCACACCTCTCAGCTGTCACTGCCTGCTGGCGCGAGAGTTCGAGCGAGTGGGCGTACTGCGCTACAAGGCCATGTTAGACCCGCAGCAGTGGAAAGAAGGCTTCTTTGTTCTGCAGAAGTCCAACCTGTTCATATGCCCTGGAAATGATGGAGCCGCAGAGGATATTATAAACCTAAAACGCCTACAGGAGCTCAGTGAGTCTGTTAGCTAAATCACTGTGACACTGATGTGATATTTCAGAGAAAATAATGCTGCAAAATTTATCCTCAGGGATTAATAAAGGAGCTATGTACTTATCCGTCTTTGTCTTGGGTTCAAGGTATTGCATCAGAAACAGAGAACCATGAGAAGAAGGACATTCTGGTTCTTGTTGAGAAAGGAAGGTGGGTCTTTGACTTCTGTAAATGCACATTTAATGCCAAATTAAACCCATTTAACTTTCTTAAAGTGCCACTATTATGCGTTCATGTAGTGTGTTATATAGATGTTTGTGAAGGTTAAAGGTCTGCAAAGTCTCAAAGTGCAAATAAATGGAGTTATTGTCTCTGAGAAGAAAGAACAGATCCTGAACAGCCAGTAATTCCAGTCTTACTTCCTGCAAGAACTTACGTAGGTTTGTAATAAATTTGCATAATGCCAGCCTGTGGTCTTCATTGGCTGTCTGCGAGCAATGTCTACTTTAGGGTTGTCAAAAGTACAGAATTTGGTACCAAGTTGGTACTGAAATGTTAAAAATGTGCTGATACCAGGATTTCCCACTAGCATTTAGTCTTACACAGATACACACGGAAGCGTTTGAAAGCAGGCATCTATCAGCGGATCCCTAATATGCCCGCTGATAGACAGACCTGCTGCTAGACACCTGGTTTCAAAGGCTTCTGTGTGTGTAAGAATAAATGCTAGTAGGAAATGCTGGTATCAGCACATTTTTAACATTTCATCTGTTGAGCACGTGAACACAATGGCCAATCACAGACATATCTGTTGAGCTCGTGAACACAATAGCCAATCAGAGGTGTTTAAGTTAGTGAGATTCCACTCAACAGCACTCAAAATGTTAGGCGGAAATGCTGGTATAGTATATTTGGTACCGACTTGGTACCAAAGTCGGTACTTTAACAACCCTAGTCTAACTGAGGCTTAGAAGAGTTTGTGTTTTCAACATGTCGAGAAGATGCTGTTTTCTGCGTTGTTCAAAGCAAATGAATGAGGACTCTAATGGATTAGTTTCCGACATGCACCGTAAGCAGTAGATCAATCACAACAGATGAGCCATCTAACCAATCAGAGCAGAGTAAGCTTGTAAAAGAGGAGTTTAGAGAGACTGAATACTTTATCAAACTGTTTCAGACACTGTGAGAAAAGAGGTGATGCTGCAATGTATATTATGAGAAAACCTTGTATGCATGTAAACCTATTGTAGATGACCTCCAAAACAAAATTAGGAACCTTTTTAAATTGCATAATATGGGCACTTTAATACATGTTCCTTCTTTGATTGCAAACGATTGCATGTTATTGCAAAAGAAGAAAAAGCCCCACTAACCTTTTATCAAAACATAATGACTGTGCCTGCAGGACTCTCCATCTCCAGGGCATGGGCAGGACCGATTTCTCCCTGTGGTATGCAGACATCCAGAAGGCTGCGGGAGGGAAAGGGAACAACCTTAAAGACCAGCAGCTCAGCAGAAACGACATCCCCATCATCGTAGACAGTTGCATTGCGTTCATAACCCAGTATGGTGAGAAGATTAACGGATGTCATTTCCCTGTGCTATAACATTAACATTAGAATCCAGCTGATTAAAAACTCTCTTACACAGGTCTGGGCCATGAGGGAATATACAGGAAAAATGGTGCAAAGTCCAGAATCAAGCTTTTGATGGAAGAGTTTCGTAGGGATGCCCGTAATGTGAAACTACGTATTGGAGATAACTTCATAGAGGACGTGACGGATGTACTGAAAAGGTTCTTTCGGGAGATTGATGATCCCATATTCATGGCTGATCTCCACCCCTTCTGGAGGGAAGCTGCCAGTTAGTACAGTAAACTGCATATAAATGTTCAAACAAAGAAAATTTGTTAAATATTATGGGTTATTTTCAGAATAATGTCTATGATGTGGATCTGTGGCATGTTACGATTGCAAAAGTTGATTTTGATGGAGCATACACTGCCGTTCAAAAGTTTAGGGTTTTTAAAATGTTTTTAAAAATGTTTCTTATGCACCCATGTTGAATTTATTTAATCGAAAATACAGTAAAAAAAAAGTAATGTTGTAATATTGTCAAATGGATTTTACAACCATATACATAAAATAACACAGAATATTCAAATAACTGACTACTGTATTTTGGATAGTTTGAGTTGTCTCAGTGATTTCTTGTACTATATGCAGAGATCCCTCTAAAGACACAGCGTTTGGACCGATACAAAGAGCTGATTCGAGGTTTACCACGGGTCAACAGGACTACTTTAGCAGCACTCATCAGTCATCTCTACAGGTGAGTAAGCCATATTGGCCTAATTCTGATTCAGGTGTCTGTTTTTGTAATTATAGCAGCTCTTACATGCTGTCTCTTCCTCTCTCTTAGGGTACAGAAGTGTGCTGATCTGAATCAGATGTGCACTAAGAACTTGTCCCTGCTGTTTGCTCCCAGCCTGTTTCAGACTGATGGAAAAGGAGAGCATGAGGTCAAAATCATAGAAGACCTCATTGATAACTATCTGTATATATTTGATGTAAGTGGATAACTTCATAGCATGATATTATAACAGATATAAAATTACATTTTACTGTGTTAAAGACAAGTGTTGTGGTCAGGTGATGACTTTTGTTAATAATTGTTAATAATTTAAAAAGTGTTTTCTTTTTGTGTTTGATCAGATTGATGAAGAGCATCAAACTCAGATTGAACTGGAAATAAGTTTGATAACTACCTGGAGAGACACGCAGGTAGAGCAATTTATAGTTTATTTTTAATATTTTATATTATATTTTCTCTCTCTTCCTATCTCTCTCTACCACCAGATGTCTAAACTTGCACTTATATTTATGCTAATTGAATCGTAAGGGCTAGAAACTAAATTCCTTGGCTCAAGACGATTTGATTGCACCCTATGACCATTTTGAATTTTCCGAAAAACCTACTTTTACTTGAAAAACGTGCAAATGAATTTTGCTGAAAATAGACGCAAGGCTGTATCTCCTTAACGCTTTATCGTATTTAGGCTGATATACCATATATACAATATACTTGGTCCATGTCATCACAAGCATGACCTGAGGCTACATGTTGCGTTTCGGCGCAGCGCCACCTACTGGTCTGGAGATACGAAAAATTCCTATTTTTGCTTATAACTTCTAACTGTTTTTCAAAAATCATAAAATTGGTCTCGTTAGATTCGGGGCATCATATATAATATCGGTCTTTTTGGGCGTCGGCCATTTTGAATTTTGTAGTAAAATACTGTATTTTAGGAGCACATGAACGTATCATTATGAAACTCGGTATGGGTCATCGGCATGATGCCCTGAAGGAGTCTGAGAAGTTTTGGACCAGTGCCACCTAGTGGTGAAAAAAAATATTTACATGCTTATAACTTTGGATGTGGTTGACTTATTTTCACGGGAATCCAAGTTATCTCCTTGGATTCCTGAATCCTTGCCGAGTCCAGTGATACCAAACATGCTAGATTTCGCCTTATGGTTAGTTCAACGTTGTGATTTAACGTTTAAACTACATTCGGGAATATCATAGAAACCATTAGTCCGATTGAGATGAAACCACCTAAGGAAAATTGAAAACATTTGTCATTGACTATACGCTCGTTGTCATTGTCAAAATTTTGAAAAATGCAACCAAAGTCAGGTGTGGGTAATTTTTTTTATGTGTTCATACATATAAATGTCTCCTAAACGAAATGAGATATTTTCACCAAATCTGACACGCTTATATATGGGGGCACTCTGACGACACACACAAAAAAGTGGTGGGACTGCGCCACTTGGTGGCGCTATAATTGAACAAAACATGAAATTGGCTCTAACTACAGAATTGTTGGTCTGATTGACTTCAAAATTGACATGCAGTGTCTTTGTCTCAGTTGCTATAATAGTCCATTATTACATTGTTGGTCTGCTGCTAGCTTTCTTGTTTGCTTCTGTTGTGCTTGGCCCCTTAATTGCTGCTTGCAGCTACATTTTTTATTATTATTATTATTATTATTATTATATTTTTAACATTTTTCTCTGTTTCTTGCAGCTCTCACAGGCAGGGGACTTGATTATTGAAGTTTATCTAGAAGAAAAAATAGCAGATTGCTGCATCACTCTGAAAGTAAGGGATCATGTTTGGGAAAAAAATGATAAATTCAATTGTCTGTATTTCCTGTTGAAACAGAATATGTATATGTGTGTGTGCATGCATATATGCCCTTCAGCAGGATATGGGGTCAACATTATTTTTAGTCAATTGTCCCAGAAGGGAAAAACTATGTGTTTAAGTCTGTATATCTGCTAATGATTTGTCAACCTTTATTAGTACACTAGCATATAGATGGCCTCAAAGCTAACATATATAAAATAATATTGTATTCAAATCTTTATTACATGGAGTCTTTTGAGTTGTCTGCTTCATGTCTGTATGTGACTGGTTTTTGACTGAGAGTTGCTGTTGCACAACATTACCTGCAGGTGGCAGATTGAAACCATTATTGCAAACCCTTATGGCCTCTCCACAGGTGTCCCCCACTATGTGTGCTGAGGAGCTGACCAATCAGGTGCTGTATATGAGAAATATTCCTGCTGGGGAAAAAGATGTGTGGATGACCTTTGAGGCCATTGAGGAAGGAGAGCTCGGTAAAAACAAAATGCACACCACAATTTTACTTTGTTCACTACTGAAATTAGGGGAAAACAGTAGATAAATGCAGGATGTCATTTCTGCAGAGCGACCTCTTCACCCCAAAGAGAAGGTTCTGGAACAAGCTCTACAGTGGTGTAAAATGGCCGATCCCAGCTCGGCATATCTGGTGGTGAAGAAGGTGCCTAGAGGAGAAGCTATAGACATTTTCACAGGTGAAAGCATATTCATTCCATCAGATGAGCTGACTTCTTTCAGAAAATGTAATAAAGTGTAACAAATTTTGGGTTCTGCATTGTGACAAATTAATTTTTATAAATACAAATATTCCATATAATCTCTCCTCTAGTACTGTTCAAAAGTTTGGGGTCGGTGAAAGAAAGAAAGAAAGTGATCAATATGATTGCAATTTACATTAACTGTTTTAATATATTTTAAAATGTAATTTTCTCCTGTGATGGCAAAGCAAAATATATATAAAAAAGTCATTTATTTAATTTTGAAATATATTATAAATGTTTTTACTGTCTTCTTTGAACAAATGCATGCATCCTTGCTAAATAAAAGTATTAATCTCTCTCTCTCTCTCTCTCTCTCTCTCTCTCTCTCAAAAAAAGACCCCAAACTTGTGAATGGTAGTGTATACAAGAGTTAGAAAAATAATTAAATAAATGAATAATAAAAAAAGATTAAATATAGCATGACATTTATTACTACACAGCATCCAAACATAAAACTCTAAAACCATATTTTATCACATAAAAACTCCCAATTGTATATTTTGTTCTCTGTATTGTTGTTGATTTTTGACCTTTGTATATCTGATGTATCTCTGTGTTGTGGGTTACAGCCTATAAGAGTGAGATTGTGAAGTCTGGAGTACTGAAGTGTCGGGAAGAGCCTCCCAAACTCTTGCAAGGAAACAAATTCCAGGAGCGATCATTCCAAATTAAAGACCACAGATTAATCCTGATGAAGGACAAAAAAGTATGCATACAGTTCATCATCAGCTTCTACATAAAAAGCACATTACAGGTTTCTGTATGAATGAGAAGATGGTGAACTGAACATTTCAGCATCTTTCCCTCATCACAGTGCAACAAGCCTGAGAAAGAGTGGCAACTCAAAACCTTGAAGATTTACATGGGAATCAGAAAGAAGTTAAAGCCACCAACAAAGTAAGATGCATTCTTCACAATTCTGCTTTTAGAACAAATGAACCTTCTTTTCATCAGTGAATCTTATAAAACTTTAAATAACGAGTGCATTTACTTGCAGATGGGGATTAACAGTAATGCTGGATAAACAGCAATTGTAAGTATTATTTAAATGTGTTATACTGTACATGGAATAGTTCAGGAATCTATAAGAATCAGTTTTTAAAGTCCCCCTGTGGTGAAAATCAAGTTTTTAAGTTTTTGTTTATATGTCTATGTGGTGTTTTTAATATGCTTTAAGACAAACCATGTGCAAATTCATAAGTCAACACCATTGCTGAGTATTAAAAACGTGGTTTGAAATCGCTGGTGTTTGTGATGTCACAAACTACCTTGTAACCAATCACGTCAGGTTATCCCAGTATATTTTTCTGTTGATATAAAAAATCGGTAGATTTGACAATATATCGGGTAGATTTAACAATAATAGTGTAAATCACGATGTTGTGATGAGCGATATGCCTTTCTCCTCTGACGATCTGAGTTGTTCAAAGCATTTCTAAGGATATTATTTTTCGAAGGCAGACTCAGATGGCAAACTGGAACATGGTTTGTGTAACATTAGCAACACATTATTAGCTGTTTGATAATGTAGTCAAGCAAAAGGCTAATCATATTAATTACCGTTGTGTGTCCGACGTTGTAAAAAGTGATACCATTGTGCAGCGTTTACCTCAGTAAGTTGACCGAGTGGATCTCTGAGCTTGTGCAAGAGAGTGGAGGCGGGGCTAATTAACATATTCATAGATCCATGTATAATAACTGAAGCAACATTCAAGCTATATTAAGGCATGATGAATTTTTTTTCATAGGAAAATGATCAATATTACATATTTAAACAAAGGTAAGTTTTAAGGGATAAAAATGATTGACTACAAGGGGACTTTAATGCATATATAAAGGTATTCATAATGCATTTTAAATACTTTATTCTGATTGGTCAGTTTCTGCATTCTAAATTTGTATAATGGCTAAAAACTGAATATTTAACCAGTGTTATTTTTATGTCTCTAATAGCACTCCATAGCTTCTTCTCATATAATAAAATAATTTTTGAGCATGCAACGTTGTAGTTACATTGTCAATGAGTAAGTCATGAAATTACCAAAAAGTACCAATAAATTATGTAACTGGTACGTCGTGTGTTAGCTGGGAAGGATTTGCATGCAGGTATGATGTTCATTCTGTTCATCAGGATCAGTGTCCATATGTTTATTTCACAGTTCATGTTAGTATTATGTGTATACCATGGTAACTGTAGTTTCCTTAACCTTAACCCAAAATACCACTTTATTTTCACTTTTGTTACTTTTGCTTGCTCATGCCAACTTACTAACTTATTATGTTTGGGACTGTTATTTTTTAGCCTTACCTTATACTGTTTATTCATCAATGTTAGTGATATTATTATAATTTATGTGTAGGTTAAAGGGTTAGTTCACTCAAAAATGAAAATTCAGTCATTAATTACTGACCCTCATGTCGTTCCACACCTGTAAGACTTTCGTTCATCTTCAGAACACAAAAGAAGATCTTTTTGATGAAATCTGAGAGTTTTCTGTCCCTCCATAGAGGCAGAGCGACACGCGTCATCATCCAGAACCAAAAACCCAGAAATTTTTATAAGCTGTCGACCCAAAAAACGAGCATTTAAGGACTAAAAAGTGGATACAGGCGATTGAGACAGAGCGCGACATGTCATATTACTATGAGAACTACGCCCACTGGAGGGTAACGTAATCAGCGACAGGAAATATAATATATAAAACTGACATTTGGATATTTGACTTAACAGTGACAAAAAGTTTACCGCACACGTAGGCTTACTGAGGCATACTGCGTGTCAGGATCCCAAAATTTACCCATTCTTCCTGCTGATGCTTCACGTCTTACTGCCTGTATCCACTTTTGTCTCCTTAAAGGCTGGCTTTTACCGTTCGGTAGCTTATAAAAACTTAGTTCTGGGTTTTTTAGCTTGTTTGCTGTACACCTTGTCACACAGCAGCTTTAAGGCATTGTTCTGTTTTTTGTTAGAAGTCAGAAATGACAAGGTGGCAGCCTCACGCAATACAACACTTTGACGCTTCAAAAAGTTCATAAAGAGATGGTAAAACTAATCCATATGAATTGAGTGGTTGATTCCAAATTTTCTGAAGAGACTCAATCGCTTTATATGATGATGAACAGATTGAATTTAGGCTTTTATTCACATAAAACATTGATCAGCGAACATAAACAGAAGCCCAGTCTAATCCTAATCTATCAGTGAACTACCCCTTTAAGTAAATTGGGACTGTGTGTGTGTGTGTGTGTGTGTGTATCAACCATTTTTGAGAAATAAATTTGCTTGGTTCAAATTACTACAAATTTGGGTCTTGGTATAAGCTTTATCGAAAGTGTCTATTTATATCTACACAGTGAACAATAATCACTCTCCTTGACCTCACAGGTACCTTAGCTGTTCCAGTGAAACTGAATTATGGGACTGGATGACCAATTTACTAAAAGCACAGGTACAGCACATTTTAAACTGAACAAATCTGAACGTTCATTGACATTTCAAAGTCGTAAATTAACATTAACGTCCTCCCTCAGAATGATGATCTGCGCCCACCTGTGATGAGACGGCACTCTTCCTCTGACATTTCCAAGCAGAAGTTTGGCACCATGCCGCTAGTGCCCATCAGAGGAGAGGAGAGCAACACCAACTCCACCATGCTCTCCGCCAATCAGACTCTGGTAGAACACAACAGCGTCCTCTAGTGGTTCGGTGCTTGTGATGCTTGCTTGTTCTTTGCTTTGAGATTTAGCTTTTTTTTGTCTTTGTGCGTTTTTGCAGAGAAAGCTTCATACGAGAAGAGCACTCTCAATGTTCTTTGTAAGTATTTCTTTTTATCTGCAGATGAATCAAATGCAGTTCATGCAAGAATAACTTTAACGTTGAGTTTTCACACCTTTGCATATAAGTTTGTTGCAATACAGTTTGTCACAATTACTCCGATTACAGTGGCTGGTCAAAATGTAAAAGTAGGAGGTTTGAAAAGTATCAAATGACCTTTAGCATTCAAAAGTTTAGGAGTACGCTTTACAAAACAGCCTGTACTTAATTGAGGAATTCCCTTTGACTTCCTTGCTCCTTCCCCCTCATTCCTGTTGGGAACCAGGGTTTCCTGATATGACAGGATGCATTTGGAGGAAGAAAGCTTCTACTGCATTGTTCTGCAACTGTAGCCTTGAGGGAGGGCAGGGAGTTTTGGGAAAATGCTGCAGCCTCTGGTGTGTCCCAGCCCAAAAGCTTTCGCAAGCAAATTGTCTGCAGGCTTCATGCTTTTGTCCTCAATGTATTCGGCAATTATCTTGATGTTGTTGCTCTGATACTGAGACAAAAGTTTAAACTCCGAAAAGGAAGTAATTTGTTTTGAACATTGTTCAGGGGCGAATCCCTTTCTGTGCATGTCCCGCTAACCACAAATACTTCTTTTGTTCGCATAATGGTAGATCATCTAACCAGATATCTAGCAGATTAGGTATTTTCATGACATAATAGTCACGAGTGGGTTCGGTTTAAGATGTAGTTCAAGAGAATGATTTGCGTTGGACTTACACATTTGTGTGAACAAGGACACAAGCTCATAAGCTTACTTGTATTTTATGAACGGATAGCTTTAAAGTTTGGTCTGTTTGGATGAGCTATACATTCAAAGCTGTTGTAAAATAGCAGATAATAAAAATTGTATTAATTATTTGTTTATTTACAATAGTTATAGCATAAATTAAAAATAATACTAATAGTAATAATAATATGTAATAAAAAATGTTCATATAATAGTATATTCACTATTTTATTATGGTTAATTAAAGTAATTAAACGTAATGCAATATAATTAAAAACAAAAGTAATATAATAATAATAATAATAATAATAAACACAATACAGATGTAGTAGTATATAAAAACAACAAGAACTAATAATAATTCTAATTATTATTATTATTATTATTAGTAGTAGTAGTAGTAGTAGTAGTATTGTTGTGTAATATTATAAGGTCCATATATTAGTATACTCACAATATAATATTATGACTCATTTAATATATTAAAAAATGCAATGTCATGCTATAATAATAATAATAATGATATATTTATATTTATAGTGTATATTATTATTATTATTATATATTATTAAGGTTCATATAATAGTATATTCACTATATTATGAAAAATGTAATAATATTAAAAACACTTACAAATAGTATAATAAAATAAAATAATTTAAAAATATGAAAATGTAATATCATACAACAAAAACCAAAACTACAATAAAAATAATAAACAAAGTTATTTATTAAAATTATATAATAATAATAATAATAATAATAAACACAATATAGTTGTAGTAGTATATAAAACAACAACAACAAATAATAATAATAATAATAATAATAATAATAATAATAATAATAATAGTAGTAGTAGTATTGTGTAATATATGGTTCGTATATTAGTATATTCACAATATAGTATTATGGCTCATTTAATATATTAAAAAAAATGTAATGTCATAATAATAATAATTTTATATATATATATAATTATATAGGATTATAAGGATCATATAATATAGTATATTCATTATATTATGAAAATGTAATAATATAAAAAGCTTAAAATTGTATAATAAAAATAATATAAATAATAAAATAAAATAATAATTTAATATGATAAATACACTTAAAATACACTTACACTTATTTTATTACATAAAATAATAAAAATATGTAAATGTAATATCGTACAACAAAACCAAAAACTACAATAAAATAATAAACACAACAATTAATTAAAAATATATAATAATAATAATTATTATTATTATTATTATTATTAAGGTGCACGTTATTTTTGAAAAGAAGTTAATATGATTATTTTCATTATTTATTGAATATTCTGCTCTTTTGTTGCTGTTGTTTTAAAAAAAATAAATTCAGCTTATAACTATTTGTATAGTGTTTTTCATAACTTTTATAACTATGGCATAACTGTGGTAAAGTAACTGTAATGTGTTGTTATTGGTATAATAACTGAGCTCAGTGCAGTTGTGTGAAATCTACTACAGATATGTTTTTGACCTCTCGGTATGCCTTTCCATTGTCTTCTTTCTCCTGCTCAGCCCATGAAGATGCAGCACGACTCGTTCGAGGAGCGCATTGAAAGCCCCGAGCCTTTGTACGAGGAGGTGGGCGACTTCGGTCTGCAGGTGCTCAAATCTTTGGAAACTAGTTTCCTGTCCAGTGCTCACGCAGAGACACAGGAGGTGCCCGCACGGCCCATCAGCCTGGGACAGAGGAAGGCCGCCTCCCTGGATCGCATGGTTGGGTCTAACCCAGTGCACTCTCTGTCATCCTCTGGTCAATCTCTAGACACCCTGAGCCAAGAGGACTCTCTACACGTCCCAGGTAGGCACAGGTCACACAGATCATGTAGCCCCCAACAGGAATTGCTGTTACAGGAACTCTCCACTATGTTCTGCAAGAAACCAGAGTCTGAAGAGCAGCACACTACTGACTGAGAGCCTCACCTGATCTTACAGACTAGACAAATCCCAACTTTGGAACTTGAAATTGCCACATGTATCTGTTTGAAACCGGCCAGCAAGAATCCAGTATTAAACCCATCCATTTATTAACATGAAGTATTGTGCCAAAGCAGTCACTGGATTTAAGTCTGTGAATCTGTGCTATAATTGTTTTGTATAAATTTGTTAAATCTGTTTTGGCATGTGCATTTGTTGACTTGTTACACTAAAACTGACCTCTCAACATTTTTTATCATTATTATTATATTTTATTGTTGTTTTATTTGTACCTACAGATAAAATTACATTTAGTAACTTTTTTAAAATACATTTCTTGGCTCTGTAACATTGTATTTTATGTACAACAGTAAGAAATGAATCGTAATGCATGAAAAGTGAAGCATCTGTGATCTGCAATACATAATCGGTGGAAAACATTTACATTAAAGGATTAGTTCACTTTCAAATGAAAATTACCCCAAGCTTTACTCACCCTCAAGCCATCCTGGGTGTATATGACTTTCTTCTTTCTGATGAACACGATCTGAGATATATTAATAAATATCCTGACGCATCCGAGCTTTATAATGGCAGTGAACGGGACCAACGAGAATGAGCTGAAGAAAGTGCATCCATCCATCATAAACGTACTCCACACGGTTCCAGAGGGTTAATAATGGCCTTCTGAAGCGAAGCAATGCGTTTGTGTAAGAAAAATATCCATATTTAACAAGTTATGAAGTAAAATATCTAGCTTCCGCCAGACCACCTTCCGTATTCAACTTAAGAAAAAAACAGAACTGGCGTCAGTTAAGCTTTTTCCGTAAGTTGAATAGGGAAGGCGGTCTAGCGGAAGCTAGATATTTTACTTCATAACTTGTTTTTTTTTTTTTTTACACAAATGCATCGCTACACTTCAGAAGGTCTTTATTAACCCTCCGGAGCCATGTGGAGTACGTTTATGATGGATGGATGTGGATGGAGACACTTTCTTCAGCTCATACTCGTTGATCCCGCTTATTGCCATTATAAAGCTCAGATGCGTCAGGATATTTATTAATATACCTCAGATTGTGTTCATCAAAAAGAAGAAAGTCATATACAACTAGGATGGCTTGAGGGTGAGTAAAGTATTTTCATTTGAAAGTGAACTAATCCTTTAATATTCCTGGACTGCAGACTGATTAAATGACTACTGTATTGATGCATTTCAGTTCTCCTGGGACTTTGACCATATCTTTTTCTATGTATACAGTTTATTATATTTATTAATTTATTTATATAGGCTATTTGAATAATTTTCAAATATTTCTCAGTGTTTGGAGACAGTGAAGGAACATTATCAGAAGGATAATGACTGGAACAGTAGAGGGCAGTATAGATACAGCACATGATGACCTGACAATCAACAGCATTTTCACTTCTCTTTACAGGCATTTATTAAAGGCATGTACAGTTCTATAAAGTCTCATAACAAAATAAATCTGTTCTTACTCTGAGTTTTTGTTATTTGTATTTTAGTGTTTTTTTTCAAGTGTTCATTCAATGTATATATTAGTTTTTTGGCACTCATTTTCAAATAGACATGAAGCAGTACTACTGTACTCCTTACTGCTGTATAGAATTTTAATATTCAACACATACTTTTATAGTTTATAGCATAAAAAGTGTCCATGCATTGATTAATTTTGCTCATATGTACTTAAGTGTTTTGAAATTTTTAATTGATTTAGTCTAAATATAAATGTTTTTAGCCACTGAGATCTTCGCTGGTTTATACTCAATCCTTGTGTGTAAAAATAAATGCAGAGGCATTAATATCAAGATTATTATTGGTCAAATTAATTAGTACCATAATGTATTCAGGGTAGAGGTACTGACTTGAGTCTTCAGGTGTGGTAAAGGAAGCAGTTTGAGTAAAAACGGATTATTTTTGGTTATGAGAGCGAGCATGCAGGCCTGGCTGAGGATCAGTCAATCAAAAGTGTCTTCTGGGGAGATTTGACTTGAAGAGTAATCTTATTATCCAGGCTTTTAACTGGACACCTCTGAAGTAACCTTGTCATGGAGGGGATGCCTCTCATTTCCTGTCAGATAATCTCTCTCTTTATGTCCAAATCAGTCAAATATCATTTTAATTTGTAGCATTCAATTGTTCCCTCTCAGGATAAATGAGAAAGAAAAAAAAACATTTTAATGTATATTATTATTATCATTATGATATCTGATGCTATGGATTTGATGTTTTTAGGAAATGAGAGACTCCTAAAAAAAAAAAAAAAAAAGTCTGTGAGGACCAGAACTTGAAGTTGGGTTTGTATTAAGTTTTGAGACACTGAAGTCTTTTATGAGAATATTAACAATTAAATGTCATGGAAAAATACGATCTTTGTGAAATTTGAATATGGCTCTATAAATCAAATGCTTGACCCAGATTTGACAATATGAGGCACTTTCCATGACCTATTATTGTTATATTTTTAAGCATTAGAAGCACAAATCACATGTTTTTGTTATTAGAACTATTTGATATGTTTAATAAACTATTTTAGTTCCTACAGAACCAGCATTTGGTCCCAAACTACTGACCTTTAATTTAGGTTAAATGCAACCCTGTTACCATTTTATTTTTTATTTTATTTTATTTTATTTTTTAATTTAATTTTAATTTTTTTTATTTATTTTATTTTATTATTTTTATTTTATTATTTTATTTTATATTTTATATTTTAATTGTAAAAATCTGTACAAATATTTTTTTAGTTGTATAAATGTCTAGTTTAATGTCTAATGTCTGCTATAAAGTAACAAAATGCCACAAATCAGGGTTCTCAGCTATTTGTAAACATGTCCGAAAGCTGGTAAAGTCTTTGTGATGTTGATGATCAATGTTTGCTGTTACATCTAAAGACTAAACACCTCTTTCACCTGTTGAAAATGCACAAACTCCATGTATTCATTGAAATATTTACATATTTTTCATATTTTGTTTTCACAATTTTTCTGGCATTGGTTTTCTAATGTTACCAATTCCCAATTTTGACAGAAAAATTGCAGCTGCAAGCTCTTTCCCCATACAGTTGGCCGAACACACAGATATGTACAAGTTTTTTTTCTCTGTGAGCATTCAGCAGGCTCAGAGTGGGAGCTCTTGTTTGAGTTGCTTTGTAAGTTTGGGGTCTTTTCTAGGGAAGAAGGGACAGCAAAGACAAGCCCCAACAAGAGCTTAGGGGATTAAGTTCATTCTCACTGCCAATTCGTCACCTTCCTTGTGCCCTCTGCTAGTGCTCTCAATGTGCTGCAGTGTTTTGTGGTGGCTGATTCACTTCAGTGAACAATTATAAGAAACATCAGCTCCTCCAAAAGCAGGAGGAAAAATATCCTCAGGGTTTTAGTCCTTCATCGAGTATAAGGGGACAAAAAAAAGAAAGAAAAAAAGCTCTAAATCATGAAGTTGTACGCAAGCTGTTCAGACCACAAGCCGAACAATGTTGGAGTATAGAAGATCCTTAGTGAGCCTTTGTTCCAATGTACTTCTTTCTGTACAAAAAAAGCTGACTATATGAGGATTTGTTGTCAAGATTGTCAATCTAATGCTCATGTGACCAAAGGGGGACAAAAAAAAATCATGTTTGCATGCTCTGATCGGTGCAACGTTAATAACTCCATGAATCGATTGAGGAAAATGCATCATTCGAATGCTTCACCAGTCTCAAATTTTGGGCTGTTGAATCACCTTGAGATGATGGACAGTTGTGGAGTGATGACACAGCTCGGTCTTCTTGCACTGGGCACCCTCTTGTGAGCAAACACTTATTGTTGAGTCTGTCTGTGTATGAGTACCCCACTCTGAAAGGATTCATTGAGTCCATGGATGAGTAACCTCGGGCTGCTTGCTCTTCAAAAGGATCCTCTAGTGTGTCTTTGAAAGCAGACTCCTTCAGTGTGAATCTGAAGGGGGACTCCACACCCATTTAACAGTGTTTTTGGAGAAAGCCTCACACTCGGGGTGTCTGACCCAATGGAGAGATAGAAACTACAAAAAGGTGAAGAAACCGCAGGCTTACCGCAGACCGGGATTTCGTTTCAGTCTCGAGGAGGCGCTGCCTGTTTCCGAGCCCCATGACAATTGGGTGTAATTGGGACTTTTGTCTGAGTAGCATTTCTTCAAAGACGAGGGAGCCTCTCGGATAACCGCCATTATAGTTGTCCTTTGGCCTGGCAATTAGGATTTGAATTAGATGGTCACAAACCAAACCCTTAACACTCGTTTAATATGACCCTGGAGTACAGTCGGTCTGAATTTGGGGCGACACAAAATACTAGTATAACACAAACAATGAGTCTGAGAGCACTAGTGGAAATGCTTCTGTTCTGCATTCTGCTAATGTAATGTGAAGTGTTTCATTACAAATTATATCCACATGATCCTTCAGAAATCATTCTAATATGCTGATTTGCTGCTCAAGAAACATTTATTATTATCAATGTTGAAAATGGTTTCCACTAAAATATTAAGCAGCACAATGACATGTTGTCACAATTCCTCATTAAGCTGCCAGATTATTAAAAACATTTGATAGCAGCAACACTAGGAGAGAAACAGCTACTAATGACATTGTAGAAATAAAAAGTAATACGCTCTATCTACTCAATAAAATTATGGCAACAGATTACACGCAATATTATTAATTAAATTCAACATATAAGAATTGAGTTAGAAATTAATCGAATTAATTTCTTAAAAGTCAACCACTTAAAATGTGTAAAATTAGTAAACACCATTACAAAAACCACAAAGTGACATAAAAAGCAAAGAGTCAAACTGGCCAACTAAATGAAACACTGAGCACCATAATGGTGACCAAACATTTTCAATAAAATCAACATCAACATCTAAACCTCTGTTAATTCATGTGTTTCTCTTTCCTTCAGTGATTCTGCTTGTTATCATCAGGTGTCTTCAATGTTGGCAATAAAAAATAAAGAGTTCTTAATTAAACTTTGACGTCTGTCTGTTATTCAGATATTTTTGTTTAAAAGGAATTTAAGGAATTTGATTAATTCTAACTCAGTTCTGTTTGTTGAATTTAATTAATAATATTGCTTGTAATCTGTTGCCAAAATACTTTTTACAGTAGTGACAGTCAGACATAATGATTTAATTCTGCGAGCAAAAGTGTCTAGTGAGAAGGTAATACAGAGATGCTACGTTCACACTGTCAATATTTGGGATTGACAACCACATTTACTTAAAGGCGTGAATCTTTTCTCTTACCAGTAACCATAGCAAGAGTGACCAAAGTAATATCAAAGATGGCGACGTCCATAAAACTGAAAAGTCTTATCACTTTTGACACGACAAGAGTCCAATTGAGCCGTGAGTTCATCAATCAAATCTTCATTAAGCAACAGAAGCTTCAATGTCAACACGAGCTAGCCGGACGCCTTTAATCGTTGCACTCGTGTCTCACGTTCTTTGCAGCGTCTCGCGTAGAACGCAAAACTGACGGGAGCCGCTCCGGTGGAGAACAGCTGGATCTAGAACCTTCAGATGACACACAGCTCATATCTCCATCGCTGTAAGTTACCGAAAGCAAAACCACACACAAAATCCTTAGCAGAGCGGCTCTCTCGCACTGACGTGACAGACAACTAGTTGTCCAGTGCGGTTCTGTTCACACAGCGCAGGGTTTTTTCCGAGAATGCGTTTGTGAGTTCTGAAAATTTACTGGTGTGAGTTCGGTTATAGAATGCGGTTGTCACTCCTGTAAATAAACGTAAATAAAACATAAATTATTAGTTTACTGATTAAACATTTCACATGATTTTAGACATAATTTTCCATATACTATTTACTTTTCTTTCAATTTTTTCTTTGCAAAACCACACTGCAGTAAATAAATCATGCATAAAGAGACGGTCACTCTAAACTTTATATTCGAATGCTGGAGTCTAGAAACGCAAGCTCACGCAAAGAAGCTTGGCATTTCGCTGTGTTCCAAAGTTCAAGTTTGGTGAAATCTGACCTGCGAATTTGTATCACGTGAAGACGTGTGACCAGCAGCAGATCGATACATCACGACATGACCTTTTAGCTGAATTAAAGGATTAGTTCACTTTAGAATTCAAATTTCCTCATAATTTACTCACCCCCATGTCATCCAAGATGTTTATGTCTTTCTTTCTTCAGTCGAAAAGAAATTAAGATTTTTGAGGAAAACATTCCAGGATTTTTCTCCATATAGTGGACTTCAACAGTTACCAACCAGTTGAAGGTCCAAATTGCAGTTTCAGTTCAGCTTCAAAGGGCTCTACACGATCCCAGATGAGGAATAAGGGACTTATCTAGCGAAACAATCGGTCATCTTCTAAAAAAAATAAATATGTATATACTTTTTAACCATATGTATATACTTTTTAGTCTTACACTAGCTCTGCGATGTAGTCACGCTGACTATGTAATCACGCTGTACCGATCCAGTGTCTACAAAACGAACATGCAAAGACTAAGTCAAACACACTTTACAAAAAAAGATAAAACAACGATGCCGGACGATTTTGAAGTTGGAGTTTTTCGCCCTACCGTGGTACTTCCGCCTACGTCATGCTTGACCTTTCCAACATGATTACGTAATGTGTGGCGCATCGCAGAGCAAGTGCAAGATGAGCATTTGTGGTTAAAAAGTATATACATTTTTTTTTTTTTTTTTTTTTAAAGAAAATGACCGATTGTTTCTCTAGATAAGACCCTTATTCCTAGTCTGGGATCGTGTAGAGCCCTTTAAAGCTGCACTGAAACTGACATTTGGACCTTCAACCTGTTGGTAACTGCTGAAGTCCACTATATGGAGAAAAATCCTGGAATGTTTTCCTCAAAAACCTTAATTTCTTTTCGACTGAAGAAAGAAAGACATAAACGATGACATGGGGGTGAGTAAATTATCAGGAAATTTGAATTCTGAAGTGAACTAATCATTTAAAAGAACAAAAAGCTGCAGGTTTGCACATTTTAAATTATCATATCATGCCCGTGACCATGTCTGAAGAAAGTTTGCATGCTTAAAGTGTAGTTTGACTGTCTCTTAACAATCACACAAGTGAATTTGTTCACTACTGTGACCTTGAAAAAGTGTCAGTGCACCTGCACATTCTTCATGATCACGACATGCGTTCGCACTAATGAGAGTACGATTTGTCTATAGTTATCCAGAACGTCCCCCACAAAACAATTGCATGTTAGTTGCCCCAGTTATTTAAAACAACTTGAGCCTGTTTAGATGTGCCTGAATTATGCAAATCTGCATGGGGACAGCATTGTTGCACACATATATCCCTGGAGGGATGAGCCTGTAAACACCATGGCGGCATTCTTCCCTCGGCCCCGAATTTCCCCCTCAGCACCCAGTCGATAAATAAAGGCAACGTTAAAGGGGTCTAATCCCGGGGATGACCCCGCTTTGTCACGTCACCTCTCCAGAGCTGAAGGGGGACGGGTGGAGAGAAAAATGGGGGAAAACGCTCCACATTAAATCCACAACAGTGCACGTCTAAGCTGTCACCTCTGTAAATGACCTCAGGCCTCGAATGGGGAAGACAGCAGAAAAGGACACACTTTATAACTCGGGCTCAATTCAGCCCCGAAGGCCCCACCTCTTATTTTGGCTGCACAAAGTGTTGTTGCCGGCTTCTCCGTACATTAATCTTCAACCCCCCGCTCGTCCCCCCCATCTCCACTTGGACGGCTCCCTCTATTGTAGCCCGGCTCATTGTAATGTGAGCCTGACTTCATCTCTATGCACCGGCAGGCAGGACTGTCTTTTCCTCTGTCCTGCACTCCCCCCCCTCGCCTCGTACCCCTGCCTTAATTGCCTCGGACCACCAGTATGTTGCGGCTGCAGATGTCTCTCTCCTTAATTTGCGTAGGGAGCACAATCAGCCCCATCTGCTGCAGTTTTTCCTTTCCACCGGCGGCCCCCCTCCCCGAAGAAATCACCTCTGCTCTCGCTTAAGTCTCTGCGGTAAGCCCCCCTACCCCAGAGCCAAAAAAAGCCACAACTCCTACTCCTCCTAAAGAAAACCTTGTCAGTGGGGCTGGGATTGAAAGCCTATCAAAAAGCTATAGAAGAGTGCTTTGCTTCGGAAGGGCACAATCGAGGGTTGGTGTGAAATGAGGGCCCCCTACCAGTTTACTTTTTTCCAGCGCTACTCCCTGTCAGGCCTCTGAAAGAGGCTCGGGCTACAGAATCGGGGACAGATGGGAGGACTTTAGGGAGGAATAATCAGAACGCGCCGCGGCCGATAAAGGTACTGCGTAGCGCCGTTGTTTATACAAAACAAAATAAAGTACACAAGCATAAATCCTCTCAATGGGCCGTGTGACACTCGGCCAAAGGCAGGCGAGCGGGCGGACGGATGGCCTCCCCCCCGGACTTGCGCCGTGTCTGGCTATTTCCATGTTGTTGAGGAGCAAATGCAGATGGTGTGTAACAAGGTGGGCTTTTCGTTTGTTTGTTTGTTTGTTTTTTCAGAGTTGATATTTGAAAGTTTTCCAAGAGAATATAATTCATGCAATAATAGACAGACAGAGCAATTACTCTTCAAGTGACAGATGAACCGCACAGGCATTTTGACTGACATCTCCACTCTCAAATGCCCATAGATTGCATTGGATTGGACACTGAGAATTGGGAATGATTGATGGTGCATTGGAAGACAAGGGAACTCCCTTTTTTGTGCATTTTCATAATTTCGAGAGACGACTTTTGTTCTATCAAACAAAGCTCTTTCTAGTTTTTTTACTCTTTGTCTTTTGACTAAAATGAGGGTGTGAGATGAGTGAAGCCACTGTCACCCGTGCAAACCCTTATTATGGAGGGTTCAGTGAGCATTTGTGTCAGTTCATGTGTGCAAATGATTCTCCTTTCTTCGTTTTATTTAAACTCTAATTCAAAATATACTGAGGACGTTTGCACAAATTTGTGCAAATGACCGCTTTCAATCACGTCTGAGATCTCTGGCAGTTCTGCTTGTGGATGTGTTGGATGTTACAGCTGGACAGTGTAAAACAATGTAAAACAAACTTGTTGCACAACATGTTACAAACAAAGCAATTAGGGCTTGACATGAACTTTTTTGCTGACCAGCCACTGCGGCTAGTGGTTTTCCAAAGTTACTACCCACTTAGCATTTTCACAGGCCACAGTTTAGACATTGATACCATGGGGAAAACTGCCATATAGATATTTTTAATATTATCTGATAATTTGGCAGCAGGTATATTAGGCTGCTGTCACTTTAAGAGCTGACGCACAGATCCATTATACTGTTACACATGCTACACAACTGTTTACATTCACTTAAAACATAACTTTACATGAATACTCGCCAGCATTTTGACATTATTTTGTGTGTATTTGACTGTTTAAGTGCAATAAGCAGCGAAAAAGAACTACATTTAGTACTGAGAGGCAGCTTTATGTGTGCACACTTTGGGTGTGAGAACAAAATCTGCGGGAATGAGTAAAATTATGCGCAATTAAACGCCGAAATTCAAGCCCTGTAACACCAATAATATTCATCCGGAGCAAATGAAACGAGGTGGGTTTGTGTGTCGACTCTGAGAGATGAGAGAGAGAGAAAAGAGCAGCTGGTATTGTGTATCTGTTCTGCAGAAAATGAGTATTAGAAGCGTTTCAGATATTTCAGTATCGATATGTTTTGAAAAAACGCTACATTGCATTAGTTTATTATCTCAGATGACTTTTTAAAAGACTACAATTGAAAAATGTATATATATTATATTATAAAATTTATGGCTAGGAGTGACTGCGTTACATGCCACTGCTGAAATCCACATGCATTTGGCGGGTGTTAATGTCAAGCCCTGAAAGCAATTCCTGAAATCATATATACAAATGTAACATAATACTAATAAATTATATAACACCCCAAAATTTTACCTATTTTGTATACTTCAGGAATATTATGTTCATGTAAAACTCAGTAGCCCAAGTCAAAACAGCAATAGTGCTGCTGTACTTCCTTTTGTCCCAGGTGTCCAGCCACGTGCACAGGAACTGGAGATGGCCATTCATCATGGTTCTTTCTAAATCATTGACAGTTTGACGCTTTTTATAATGCCTTTTTTGCAAACTTCATCTCTACCATCTGTGGAGGGTTTTCATGAGTATAAAAGATGTGGCTTTCAAATGTTTACATCTTGCTGGGTTTACATTCTAAATCAGGCTACATATGTCCAGATTTAATGTCCTAATATCTCATTAGCTATTTTTAGCTGCACTTCAAACATGCCAGCGCATATCTCTCTTCACATGACTCTTTTCTGCTCATGTTTGTGATTTTCACCACCCTGGCACTAGCACCAGATGGCACAGCTTAATCCCCTGACATTAGTTAGATAATGTAATTGACAAATAAAGGCTTCATAACTATATACCACCCCCATCGGAAGCATCATAATCCCTTTAAATGGTGATATGAAGCTGCCTAAGGACAGACTAATGATATTTGTGCTTGTTCCTCAACTTGCTGAGAGCTGAATGCAGTTTTTATGAAATATAAACCCTGAAATGAATACAGTTCATATGAATCCTAGCATTATAAAGGATTATATATATATATATATATATATATATATATATATATAATCCTTTATAATCGGGTAATCCTTTCCCTCTCTAAACACACAATAGAATGGTAAGAAGGTGGCACCGCTGAATATATACTGTTCAAACGTTTGGGGCGGCAAGATTTTTAAATGTTTTAAAAGAAATCTCTTATGTATTTGCACAAATATACAGTTAAACAATAACAAAGTGAAACATTATTGCAATTTTAAAGAACTTTTTTCTATTTTATTATATTTTAAATTTTGTATTTTTCTTCCTGTGATCAAAGCTGAATTTTCAGCATCATTACTCCAGTCTTCAGTGTCACATGATCCTTCAGAAATCATTCTAATATGATGATTTGCTGCTCAAGAAACATTTCCTATCATCAACGTTGAAAACAGTTGTGCTGCTTAATACTTTTGTGAATCCATTTTTTCAGGATTCTTTGATGAATAATATAAAAATGAATACGTTTTTGAAATAGAAAATGAAAATCTTTTTTACATTTAAACTTTTTCAACTTTCAAATGCATTTTATGTACAAACTGTCATTTTACTCAATCCCAGACTTTAAACTATGGAAATCCATCATAAAAATATTTCTATTGTGTGAAAATAATTGATAGATTTGAGATTAAATTTGAGATGTGTGAAGTAAATTAAGGTAAATATTACAGAATCATTTTGTGTACCATTTTCAGGTTTTTCAAATATTGTCAAACTATGCAAAAAGTATATTATTTGTGTATTTAGGATACATAAAATGCTAGTTATTAACATTAGCCATAGAGAAATTAATCAGCCGTTTTAGTTTACAAAAGTTAAATTTCCATCACAGAATGTTATTAAACACTATAATAATTTGAGATGTGCTTGGTGAAAAGATTTCAATTATTATTTTTTAAATGGTGAATTCTCTTATGATGTATTGCATTGTTATAATGGATAAATTAAATAAACTAGGTAGTGTGAAAAGTGTTTTAAGAGAGTTTATTTTTTAATCATTCACAAGGCAAAAGTGCCCATACCTGAAAAAACCTGTCTTTGCATCGCATAACAAAATATCAAAATAAGAAAGCATTTCACAAAAAGAAAATTAAGTTATAAATGATACACAATAGATTGTAATTATAAAGATATACTGTTCAAATATGTCAAATATGTAAGACCAAAAGAATCGAGGCTCTTTCTGGTTGTCAAACATTAGTGAATCATGTTAATTTGATGAACTACACTTGAAGCTTATTACTGTTAACTAAATCTAAAACAAAAACTTTTGTGTTAATTGAAATAAAGCTAAAATAAAATAAAATATGAATATTAGATAAAAATTAGAAGTGAAATAAGTTCTGCTCTAGTGAAAAATAAATATACCAAAATACATTTATTTTATGCTAAGTATACTACAAATACATTTACATATTTAAGTACTTATTATAAATACCCTGAAATTGTACTTTTGGTATGCACTTTAAATATGTATCATATGTAAATATGATCATCCTTACTAATAGTGATATTGAAACACATTTAGGCTTAAAAAAATGCGCATTGTGCAATAAAGATTAAATAATCTAAAGGTTAATTATTATTTATTCAATGAAATTCATATCATTAAGTCTCAAGTGATATGTCAGTAAATATGTTAATGGATTTGTATATGCTTAGTATGAAATAAATGTATTTTAAATACATTTTGGTATAGATTTTTATTTTTTTTTTCACTGGCCTGGCAGCATAATACAGCGTTTTTAGTTGTTTTTGCGGATCTGTGTGAACGGGGATCATTTTGACAATGTTGTCGTCTGTACGCGAGAAACAAAGTTGTTGTCATGCGAACGTACTCTGAGTTTGATATTTTGTGTCTAACGCACTGACATTCAGACATTTTAACTGTGACTTGAAAAGTGTTTAGTTACTTTTTGGGGCCATTATATGTATCAAATAAAAACATCTGATCACTAAATGGTCTAAGGATCATGATAAGCAGTATTAAGTAGTATTCCTACAGGTGTTGTTATCAGGGGAATACAGTGCTAATTGTGCCATTTTCCACGTCGAAGCCCCTGTGACAGACCTATGTCTGGCGAGGGACAGCGGGGACATACAGTCCTCATAGGTGCGAATGGCGCTGGCACTCATAATGAAGGCTGTAGGCCCAGTCTCAGGACATGAACCCCCACAGAGCCCGCTTTGCTGTGAAGCACCGCCTTTTGTTTGCCATTTATTTACCTTGCTTACCCAAGCCATAGTGGTGAGAACAATGAGGTCTAGATCAACAGCTCCTTGAATGGCTGCGGCTTCTTTATCCTTTGCCTCTGAACACTGGTTACCTCCGAAAGCCAGTGATTAAGACCCAACGGGCTATCTTCAGTTCAAAAGCACAAAGGAACTCCACTTATCCAATAAAGAGTCCCACATTCTGCATCCGTAGCTTGTTGCCGTTAGATATGGTGGCATGAATGCCACGTGAGTCTTTAGACACTTAAGACACAATTATTATCTTCAACTTTGGGTGTTTTTCACTAAAAGTTTGGGGTTTTGTAATGTTTTTGCTGCGTTTATTTGATTAAAATACAGTAATATTGTGAAATATTATTACAATTTAAAATAATTGTTTTTATTGTATTATTTATTTGTGTGATGCAAAGCGGAATTTTCAGCATCATTGCTCCAGTCTTCAGTTTTTGAGGAATATTAAGCATGGTCACAAGCAGCATAAGTTTTTTTTTCTGTGATGTTTGGTGGCTGAATATTGGAGGTTGGTTTGGCTGCATGGGGTAGAAGGGAGGTTTGGGAACCGGTGGTCTCAACCAGCTGCATGGCAAAACGCCGCCCATTCCCTGCTCAACAACAAAAGATGAAAGCGTGTCCTGCTGGGTGGCAAAGACACCAGGTGACTAGAGCAACCTGAAGGGTGAAGCCCAATGTTCCCTAATGCAGAAAAAAGCAGGATCCCATTCTATGGCCACCATTTAAGCATTTTGCAAAGGGGAGTTGTTTCCCCAGCTTTTTAAACATGACCACATAATCCTTTCCCTCTCTAAACACACAATAGAATGGTAAGAAGGTGGCACCGCTGAATAAAACCAAGCATTCTGGACCAATGCACACAGGTCAGGTTTCACAGGATCGCCAAAAGATTGGCCTGCATTGCTAAGAAACATCCCGTTTTTATTTAAAGAATTTGTTCTAGGTTTGTCATCATTGCACAAAACAAGTGCTCGTTATCTGATATAAGTTTGTGAGGTATGAAAGCATACTGTGCAGCCATCACTATACAGTTGCTGGCTTGAGGTAGTAGAAGAATCATTGAAATGTAAAGGAAAATATGGGCAAATATATATATATTTAACTCTGCGAACATTCACAAACATTCATGTTGTTTCCAATGGACAGTTTGAGGCTCAATTGAGTTTCCATGGCCTTTTGACCTATGCTGGATTAGCCAAACGCTGAGAGTTACAGGTTGTGGCCAGTTATATAAACGGCTTATCTTAAAAGTTAGTCATCAATTTTTTTTCTTCAAGAATGGTCCTAACTTTTCAGTTACATGAAAAGGTAAATTGGTCTAATTTGACTGATTACATTTTGTCTCATTGTCAAACTAGTTCTTCACTGTCTTAACATATTGGCTTTATGGACATTTATGGCCCCACAGTCTGCATCACAAACACTAAGTTTTAACAAGAAAGTATCACAAAAATTGGTATGCAATTTAGTGAAAATAATTTGAACTATTTGAATAATTTTTAATTTGAACATTTTATCATAATACTTGTTAAAATAAAAATATTTTAAAAATAATATTTGGTCACACTTTAGTTTAGGGTCCAATTCTCACTACTAACTAACTATTAACTATGATTTTGCCTTTATAAACACCTAATTACTGCTTATTAATAGTTAGGAAGGTAGTTGTTAAGTTTAGATATTGGGTAGGATTATGGGATGTAGAATACGGTCATGCAGAATAAATGCATGTGCTTTATAAGTACTAATAAACAGCTAATATCCTAATAATATGCATGCTAATAAGCAACTAATTATGAGAATTGGACCCTAAACTAAAGTGTTACCTAATATTTGATTGTCTCATCAAAATTAATAATCACTTATTAAAAAAATAAACATGTTTAAATATAAATATAACAATATATACATAATATGAAATATAATTTAGTTTATTTTATATAAAATGACATGTTATGACTGTTTTTATATTTTGTTGTGTTGATTTGGTGATGTAAAGTGTGTGCGATCCTTGTATTGCTTTGTAATGTCTTATGTATTTGTATTGTCTTATACTTTGAATTATAATAGGTTGTTTTGTATTGTCTTAAATATGTTATATTTTAATTGAATATATTATAGTATATGTATATTACAAAAAAAAAGCATTGAGTCTTTGAACTTAATTCAAAAGCAAAGGAAACAATGTAGTTTTTTAAAGACATTACATAAGCAATATTAGGTGTTTCCATGGTATCAGAATTGTTTGCAGTTTGTGTTTACACAGTGGTTAAAATAACAGGTTCAGAAGTTCACGCCATAATCCCGACTTGCAAAAGGAGTCCACAATTGTTTCTGGAAGTAAAGGGGAATCATAAATGTGACACTATCCTTTTCTCCATACTATATTTCTTTCATGTCCTCATATTGACTGTCTCTTGGCTTTTATAATGAGGAGTATTAAAAATTAAAAGTACTAGTTGAAAAAAAAAGTCAATGATACTGAGGTAAATTAAAAAAAATGAATAATGAGAAAAATTATAAATTACTAAAATGTTATTGAAAAACAAACACTGGCTTGATAATTAAAAAATAATTTAAACAATCCAAATTAAATTAAAAATTAAATTGCATTTATGGAATATATTATAGTAGATTAGAAGTAGAAATTAAACCCTTAGGGGAAATAAGTAAATAATTCAATGAGCAAAGAGACCGGACAGATTGTATTATTATGCACTGTTTTATTGGCGTCAACATAATGTGGACATCATCATCATCATCATCATCACTGTTGTTGTTTTAAATATTTATTTAAGCTGGCATTATTGGCTATGACTGATGTGTTAGAGATGTTATTCCATTTTTTAGGAAAGAGTGTGTTAATTGTGTTATAGGATTAGTTTACTTCACAATTAAAATTTCCTGATAATTTACTCATCCCCATGTCATCCAAGATGTTTATGTCTTTCTTTCTTCAGTCGAAAAGAAATTAAGGTTTTTGAGGAAATCATTCCAGGATTTTTCTCCATATAGTGGACTTCACTGGGGTTCAACGGGTTGAAGGTCCAAATGTCAGTTTCAGTGCAGCTTCAAAGAGCTCTACACAATCCCAGACGAGGAATAAGGGTCTTATCTAGTGAAATGATCAGTAATTTTCTAAAAAAAAATGAAATTGACTTTTTAACCACAAATGCTCATCTTGCACTGCTCTCTGATGTGCCACGCATTACGTGATCACGTTGGAAAGGTCACGCGTGACTTAGGTGGAAGTTCCGATCCAGTGTCTACAAAACAAACGCGCAAAGACTAAGTCAAACGCCCTTTACAAAAAAAAAGTAAAAAACAACAATATCAGATGATTTTGAAGTTGGAGGAGAAAATGAGATGGAGTTTTTCATCCTACCACGGCGTGACCTTTCCAACATGATTACGTAATGTGTGGCGCATCACAGAGCTAGAGCAAGACGAGCATTTGTGGTTAAAAAGTATATACTTTTTTTTTTTTTTTTTAGAAAATGACTGATTGTTTCACTAGATAAGACCCTTATTCCTTGGTTGGGATGTAGAGCCCTTTGAAGCTGCACTGAAACTGCAGTTTGGACATCTAGGATGACATGGGGATGAGTAAATTATCAGGAAATTTTAATTCTGAAGTGAACTAATCCTTTAAATTGCAGAGTTGAAATATCTAAATTTACTGGTCAGATATTTATTTATGTCTAAATGACCTCACATTGAGCTACAGCAATAAAATCATTTTTTTTTAAAGTTCAGATCATGTAGAAATAGGTAATATCAGCATGTGTCCTCTTTTTACAGTGTCTGTAGATGAACTACAAGCTGGTGTATCTCAGTCTTCGAAATGAGATTCACTTTCAACAGAAAAGATGCACAGAGAGCTGTCAACATAAAGTAATTTGTTGTCAAATTTTGACGATTGTGCTTCACTGCAAACCTTCATCTTGTCAGTCTGTCATAGACAGGCAGCAGAACTGATGACTCCTGACCATTACCCTGTGAATGAGAGATGGCAGGTCTAGTTAGGTTGGAGAGGGTTTTCTGCAGTATGTTAATCATTCTCCTGACAGAGTACTGGCAAGAACCCATCAAAAGCCTCAGTGTCAGGTCCTCAGGACGAATGATGGATGCTCGCCCCACTCTGAGCTTCCAGAGGAGTGATCAGCAGTCTCCTCTGGCTATACAATAATGAGGACAGGAAGCCCAGTTTGCAAAAGAAGTGCTACGTCAAGAGTGGAGTGGGTTCCTCAGCCTTGAATAAGAAAAAGAGAGGGCACGATTGATCAGCAGCTTTATTGATCATTGCTCTCACTGCTGTCCCAATCTGGAGGTGTAAGTGGGGCAGCTGAGGCGTTGCACGAACGTCACACCCCAGGTACTGTGCCTACTTTGCATTATTCCTCTGACAGGGAATTAAGAACGCTCTTTAGTATGCATTGGAAATGCTGCTAGGGCTGGACCAACATGCAAACTTATTTATGAAATCAAATCACTAATGCAGGGTTAGACAAAGTAACATCTAACAAAATATTAATGTAATATATAGAAGGTATTTTGTGTCTTAATTTGTATGTTCACAAAAAAGAATGCATCTGATATAATCATCATGAAATATAACATAGTGAGAGATAAAAATATGTCCTTATAAAACAACTGAGATACATTTATATTTTCCCCCACTTAATTTGCTATAATGTACAGCTTTCTCTTTATTCTATCAGACTAAAGACCCAAACACGTGCCAATACTTGTCACTGACAGAGACAAATTGTTTGTATATTTGTCTGAGATCAATATCCAGTTTGTCCCAGTGGACATGGCAAACTGCAGCGGGATTTAACTGCCATTGTGGACCTCTTTGAAAGCCATTTTGATAATCTTAAACACGTGCAATTTAAATGCAAATTATTTGAGCAAAGTCTAATTTAATAGTAGCTGTAGCCAAAAAGTTTGTACTAGCATATACTTAGCAACGTCAGCCAAATGTTAGTGAGAAGAAGAAGATAAAAACAACAACAAAATGTTTAAATATCAATTTGCAAATGCGACGGACATCGGTCATCTTGAGTAAAACAGCTCTATATTTCACGAAGCACATGCAAAAGACCTGAACCGGAAGCGATGCAACCTGTTTTACAGAATGCGGAAGTATGTTGCTACAGGTAACTACGCCCACCCCGATGGAGTAAACAACATCAAAAATTTGCTGAGGGGAGTGGACGTTTATGATCAAATATCATATCACAAATCATTCAGGTTTCACAAAGCCACAAACCATATAAATCATGACGTCCAGTGAATCATCATGGCAGTCAGTCATGAGGTATGTGAAAACGAGGTATTTGTTAGTTTTGTGCTCATTACAGCCCGTTTACCAGAAGACTGATTGGCTGTGTTTTGTGACTGATTGTGTTGCGTCACGCTCCGTTTTCAGTACGGTGGGCAAATCCATTGTCGCTGCAATTTTGTTGCGTCGTTTTTGGAGCTTATCAGCCACGTATAACCTACTACACATTGTTGTAACGACTCGAGGTCAATATTGGCGTCTTGATCAAAATGCTCCTCTTGGTAACATTAACGCGAACACAGTCAATTATGCCTTAAGTGGTTGTAAATAGTCGAAAATGGAGCATACATATAAAACCCAACAAATTATGTCTTTTAAGGCATTCTAGTGGAATTATTATGAAATAGAATGTAACACATCAAATAAAATTTTTTTAAAAAGTTTTCTTTGTGTGTCAGTCTGAAAATATTTCAGTTATTTGTAAAGAAGGATAATTGTTGTTCACCTTCTTATACACTTAAAGGGTTAGTTCACCCAAAAATGAAAATAATGTAATTTATTACTCACCCTCATGCCGTTCCACACCCGTAAAACCTTTGTTCATCTTTGGAACACAAATTAAGATATTTTTGTTGAAATCCGATGGCTCAGTGAGGCCTGCATAGCCAGCAATGACATTTCCTCTCTCAAGATCCATAAAGGTACTAAAAACATATTTAAATCAGTTCATGTGAGTACAGTGGTTCAATATTAATATTATAAAGCGAAAAAAACAAAAAAAAATAACGACTTATATAGTGATGGCCGATTTCAAAACACTGCTTCAGGAAGCTTCGGAGCGTTATGAATCAGTGTGTCGAATCAGCGGTTCGGAGCGCCAAAGTCACGTGATTTCAGCAGTTTGGCGGTTTGACACGCGATCCGAATCATGATTCGATACGCTGATTCATAACGCTCCGAACCTTCCTGACGCAGTGTTTTGACATCGGCCATCACTATATAAGTCGTTATTTTGTTTTTTTTGCCGCACCAAAAATATTCTTGTTGCTTTATAATATTAATATTGAACTACTGTACTCACATGAACTGATTTAAATATGTTTTTAGTACCTTTATGGATCTTGAGAGAGGAAATGTCATTGCTGGCTATGGAGGCCTCACTGAGCCATCGGATTTCAACAAAAATATCTTAATTTGTGTTCCGAAGATTAACGAAGGTCTTACGGGTGTGGAATGACATGAGAGTGAGTAATTAATGACAGAATTTTCATTTTTGGGTCAACTTACCCTTTAAAAATAAAGGTTCCAACAGAGGGATTTATGCCAAAAAAAGAATCATTCTTGGTTCCCCAAAGTACCTTTCATTTAGCAGTTCTTAAAAGAACCATGCTTTTCTTAGTGTGAAGAACATTTAAAAAATCTAAAGAACCCTTTTCCACTATAAAGAATCTTTAGTGCAAGAAAGGCTCCATTTATGTTAAAGGTTTTTCATGGCATCATAGATGCCAGTAAGCCTTTATTTTTAAGAGTGTCGATGCCTTTTTGTTCATGCATGTTCATCATGGTTTATTCACTGAGGTGCTTGTTCAATTCTGCTCTCTTTTTTGAGATTGTACTTTTCTGGCATTTAACAACTTAACAACAATCTTGTGAAATGAAATGACAAACATTTTCTTTAAAACACTGAATAGTTTTTGTAATGTTTTTGATGTCAGCAGTATAGGCCCTGACTATTCAGCCTATTTGGAATCACAGAAATCTCTTTTAGCTGACGCCTGTTCGCTAACTAATCTGAATAATCCGTAATATGCATTTGCTTACATTAAGCTTCTCTTTCATGTGACTTTTCCATTATTTTGTTCACATCTTATATATGGCATCCAGGTGGCTGTTTTAAAAGTAGTTCGATGCTCTAAATCTAATCTATTTGGGATAAAAATATTTTTTTGATCTACACAAGAAAAAACCAACACAACACAAAGCACATTTAAAAAACCCTGATATGTTTGAAGAACCGAGGGTTCTGTTCGAACCTTCAACTCAAAGGTCCGGTGTGACGAATCCCCTGAACTGCAACAAAGAAAACTCGGCTTGGCCATGATATGTGGTCTCAATTCATTTTCTACTTTTTTAACTGTGGAAAACAGAGATGCCTTTCCAATTTTACCATGTACCATTTTGCCCCTGCTTCATGTGGCCTTTTGCCCTGATCTCTCCCTCCCCTCCTTAGTCCTGCCAGCATCACAGAACTTGCAATAATTGCCGATTTCTAACTTCCCCTGGAACTAATGTGATAAAATCTAAGAAAAAGACAAGGTAGACAAAGAGAAAGATGTAGCCCTGGGCAGGACGGCTAGCAAAGGTCTAAGCCAAGGCAACAAGTGCCTTTGGGACCTAATGGGATTTTCAGGGGCTTGCATTGATCTCCTGCATGCCCATTCACAGAGTCTTTTGGCAGCCGGACGGCACACTTCAGCCCCCCAGCTCTCTCTGGTGCACACCGAGAGGCCCCCCGCGCAAAAGCAGATCAGCCGCTCTCTGAGGTCACAGCTACAGGTGATACTAATGGACAGAGGATCTGTCATTAGTCTAAGAGCGCTGAACCTCTGCATATGGCATGACTCACTGCAGGTTAGACAGATTAGACTGCACATGGAAGTTACTGAAGGAAGCATTATATCATATTTTGTTTGTTTATTTTGTAGTTTTCCAGTATAATATCTCTTAAGTTTAAAGGTTCAAATAGCACGTATGGTGCCCAATACTCTTACAACAAAAAACTGTGGTGTTACTTTGGAACAGAGATGGTATCAGATAATAACGACGTGATCTAAAGGTTCTAAATGTTCTTTATTGGCATCAATGGTTCCATGAAGAACCTTTAACATCTATGGAACCTTTCCATTGGACAAAAGCTTCTTTATAGTGGAAAAAGATTATAAAAAATGTTCTTCACACTGAAGTAAAAGGTTCTTTTGGGAACCATAAATGGTTCTTCTATGGCATCACTTCAAAAACCCTCTTTTGGAATCTCTATTTTTTTTTCCGAAACGGACACTTTTGGATACTTAAGTTGCATTAGATACAAAAGATTATGTGGCATCTGCATACAAATGCTGAAGAGCTTTTTTTAAAAAAAAAAATAATAAATTAACAGTTTGGGACATATTAACAAGCGCTTTTAACTTACTGGACTCACGCTAATTTTTAGTCGATATATGGCATCCTGTATGGCATAAGAGTAACCACAGATGTACATCATCACATTAAATAATATATGAACATAATCCATTAATGTTTGACAACCAAAAAGTGTTTTGATGGTTCAGTATTTCTATTATTTTACCATATCTATTATATGTTATACCTAAAAGCAAGTTTTTTGTGAACTTTGTGAAGCGTTTGTGCTGAATTTCTTAAAATAAATGTCTCTTAGTTTAATATTTTGTTATTATGCAAAAATATTCAAATATTTTTAAGTGTCCAAATACTTTTTGGGTTATCATGGTACTGAATATACACTCTAAAAAAAACGCTGGGTTAAAAACAACCCAAGTTGGGTTGAAAATGGACAAACCTGGCAACTGGGTTGTTTTAACCCAGCGAATGGGTTGTTTTAGCCCAGCTATTGGGTTGTTTTTAACCCAGCATTTTTTAGAGTGTACCATAGTACTCCAAAGTACTTCAAAGAACATTGGGTACCACTAGCATGTTCCATAAACCATTGTAGCACAACAGACCTGTTTGGTACTTTTTTGTTAGTTTTATGCAAAGCGTCTTCAAACAAAACCCTGAAACAGCATTTACATTAAAAATAGCATTTTTTTCAGTCAGCATTTATTATGGTAAATTAATATAAATTCACAATTAAACAGTTAAAGTGACTCATTTGAATTAAAGAAACATTCAATGAAATTATAACGTAATGAAAACACTTTTTGTTGTGAATTTTTGTTTATTGGTGCATTTGCACCGAGCAATTACCTCAAGCCAGTGCCCGTCATTGCTCTAAATGTTACCATAACAAGAGCGCGAACACTTGTTCATTCATCAGTCTTGCCACGTCTGTTGTTACAGCATGTACTGTATATAGACAAGTGGGTTCATTCTTTGCAGCGAGGGCTTCCTTTGTATCACTGACGGCCACAGAGAGAGCTCCAGGGCTTGATCTGAGGGTGGGCAAATCTGACAGCCCACACTTTGAGTCGAGGGGGAAGGGAGCCAGTAGCTCTGTCAGGCAATCTTCAAGTGGCAAAGCTTTTCAAAGCTTTGTTATCCACTTTGGGATGCCCCCTATGACCTCACTGTGGACATGCTTAGCCCTTCAAGGAAATGGAGAGGGATCTAGGGCGTTCTGTATTGTCGTCCGAGGGAAGCAGGGTTCAGACTCGCATGACCGCCATTCCCCAAGGAGCGGTCGGGGTGAAGACCCGGCACAAAGGTGAACCAGGGGAGTTGTCATCGGACACATGAGAGAAGCAGGGCAGCAGAAAGATTTAATGTCCACAAGGCGACCTCCTTGTTTTGCGAGGCTGTAATACACAGCGCCTATTCTCTCTTTGTTTTACTTTTCCTTGTACAACTATGTCGTCCCTCTGTATCCTTCTCTTATAGCAACAAAAAGAGTTTCTGTGTGTTGAATCTGTATATTCAAGCTTGTAGGTCAAGGAAAATATGCTCCATACTGTATGTGATTTAAGTAAAATATATTTGCTTTCGCACAATACACATCAGTTCAAAGCAGCTTTACGAAAAGTCGAAATTGCTATGTACATTCATTCGATCAAAAATACAGAAAAAAACCTAATATTGTGAAATATTATTTCAATTTAAAATAATGGTTTTCTATTTTAATGTACTTCAAAATATAATTTATTTCTGTGATGCAAAGCTGAATTTTCATTGTCTTCAGTGTCATGTGATCCTTCAGAAATTATTCTAATATGCTGATTTGATATTTATCATGTTGGAAATCAATGTTTTTGACCAAATAAATGCAGGCTTGATGACCATAAGAGACTTCTTTAAAAAAAGGTGTAGTAATATTTCCAAACTTTTGACCAGTCATGTACGTAATGTCTTTAAGATTAAACTCTTATTTTTCTTATTGTATCTAAAATTTTAGCTCAGGTTCTCTATTTCTATTTAAGTTCAAGGATCAGGTATCTTAAAGAGTATCTTATTTAAAATAGGTTTCAAATGCGTGTAAATCAGATTAGAAACCATTAGTTATTTTTTAAGAAGAGACGTTCAGTCTAAATTTCTTTGTAGGCAGTTAATCATGTGATTAGAAATTTCAATACCAAAATTCTAATGGAAACAAAAATCTTAAAACATAACTTAATATTTTCTTTATTAGTCTCAATTTTACCCCAAAAAGTACGTCAAATAAAATGCTGAGTGTGAATTCTCTCTTTTCTCACTTCCCTATTATGTGCCAAATCAAACAGCCACCAATTCCCGACATCAGCCGCGACACGCAGTAACAAATGTGCAACAGTTGGTTATTTCAAAATCTAAAAGGCCAAACCAAATCCATCTTTGTAGTTCATTCAAAAAAAGGTGAAGAGTAAAAGTTGTGCTCCATCTCCTTTGATTTAACCCTTGCTTTGAGATACTGCCCAGTCTGGGTTCATCCCTGGCACGCCAATAGCTACACACAAAATGCAATTAAAAGAAGCTGCCTTCTCATTCTCCGTTCCAGACACTTTCACTCAGAGCTTAATCCATCCCCCAGCTTTAAGACCCTTATGTGATCTGGGACACACGGTTCCCATTCACACCGCTTCATCCTGCTCTTTTGTGTTCTTAATCGTTCCTCAGTATTAAGCAGCCTTGGCAGCCCAATCCCCTTACTAACACACAGCCTTGGCGCTTTGTTAGGTCCAGGCACATCACCCCCATCCTCTGAGCTGCGTGCTGCCCCTCTGCTGTCCCTCTCCTGCCTGAGAGGCCCTCCTTCACGTCGCCCGGCTTATCCCATGTTGCTTCACGTGCCAGTTGTGTACCCGCAGACATGGAAAAAGGGGCCTTAACAGACAAATAGTGAAATCTCGTCCATCATTGTGGATCTCATGCACTCACTGATATGCAAAATGTTGCACCTGAGTGCCATAACTGTTTATATTTCATATCTGTTCTTTGCATAAGCAACACTATCTATCTATCTATCTATCTATCTATCTATTAATGTAATTTATTCCTGTGATAGCAAAGCTGAATTTTTAGCAGCTATTACTTCAGTTTTCAGTGTCACATGGTCCATCATCCTAATATATCTAATATGCAGTGCTGGGTAGTAACTGATTACATGTAATCTGGATTATGTAATCAGATTCCAAAAATTAAGTACTTGTAATCAGATTACAGTCACTTTTTATTGATTACATGATTACATGTTATTCCAGTAAATTATTCATAATTCATTGATTCTTCCTACTTCTTTTTTGTTGTATTTTAAAATTTCCCTTCTTTAAAATCTTATTGCTTATATAGGTGGAATTGTGGAATTGCACACACAGACCAGCCACTAGTCATGTGACTATCACTGAAAACTGAGACCCACACAGCATTTGATCACTGGATTTGGTCACTTGACATGCAGGTAAACAAATAAAATATTTTTAAATCTTTTTAGTAAGTGTTTTAAAAGTGTAACAATCAAAGTTTTTATTTTAAAGGTTTAGTTCACCCAAATTATTAATTACTCACCCTCATGTCATTCCACACCCGTAAGACACACAAATTAAGATATTTTTGATGAAATCCGAGAGGTATATGACTCGTTCATAGACAACAATATAATCAACACTTTCAAGGTCCAGAAAGGTACTGAAGACATCGTTAAAACAGTCGACGTGACTGCAGTGGTTCAACCTTAATGTTATGAAGTGACGAGAATACTTTTTGTGCGCAAAAACAAAACAAAAATAACGACTTTATTCAACAATTTCTTCTCTTCTGTGTCATTCTCATATGTTGTTTGCATCCAGCGCTCCCAGGTTCTACGTCAGAACGCCGACTCATTATTGGCCGGCTCCTGCATCAGCATCACACACATGCGTGCTGCTCACGTGATCAGCGTCGGCCAATACCGAGCCGGCATTCGGAAGTAAACACGGAAGCCTTCACCATGCTTACTGCATCACCTGCGTAAGGATAATGTACTTCATGTTGTTGATATAGATACATACATGATAAAATAGAACATATTTTCGGTTATTTTATATAAATATGGTACAAGATTAAATGTGATAAACGAATTTGCTCAAAAGTAATCAAAAAGTAGTCAGATTACATTACCTTTAATGTGTAATGTAATGGATTACATTACTAACTACAATTTTTTGTCAAGTAATTTGGAATCAGTAACTGATTACAATTTGTAAGTAATCTACCCAGCACTGCTAATATAATATTTTTGTGGAAACTCTCAACCCGATCTCTCAGCAATTCGTACATATTTTATGAGGTGGCTAATTCATACGAATTCCTATGCTTTTTGCTAAATGGTATGTATTTTACGAGTTGCCAAATTCGTACAAGTGACCTACCCCTAACCCCTCCCCTAAACCCGTCACTGGGGTTTAGACAGATCGTATGAATTCGCACGAATTAGCCACCTCGTAAAATACGTACGAATTGGTCGTGATTATAGCGTTGAAACTGTGGTACATTTTGTTTTCAGAATTTGATGAATAGAAAGTTCAAAAGAACAGTATTTATTTTAAATAGAACTTTGTAACATTATAAGTGTCTTTACTGTCACTTTTGATCAATTTAATGAATCCTTGCTGAAAGTATTAATGTATTTTTTTTTTGAGATAAGTATATGAATGTATAGTATAATTCAGTCAAACAGAACAACTGATATTTGGTTTATAACCAAATCATGCTTTTAGCAATAAAAACAACTGTTTGCCTCACTCTTATTTCTATTTGGATGACTATAAAACCTCCATAACAACAACAACAACATAGTTTTTGAATAATGTGCATTTTGTAGGAACTCTGTACTAGATCACACTTGCGTCAAAATATTGTGATTTAAAAAATATAGTGAAAAATTGGTTTAAGTAACACATTCAGCAATCAGTAAAACATGATATTGTTTTCTTGCTTTATCATGAAAGCAGAATGCACTTTACTGTGCGACACAATAGGTATAATTTTCAGGTCTGATTTCATGTCAAAGCACCATTAACTTCAGTGAGCAAGAAAAACAGTATAGAAGATTGTAAAGCCATTAAAAGAATATTTTCCCCTCTCTTTGTTTTTATTTCCCTCTGTCTCTCTCCAAGTGCTCCTCCACACAACTCTCAGCCACACAAACAAATGCAAATCAGTCTGAAAACTTTACATAATGTAACTCGGACCCCTATTTTAGAACTGGGTTGAATGGCTCTTAAAGGGGGCCTAATTAATCTAAGTATAGAGGCAATGGGCCCTCTTGGAATTTTTTCCCTTCTTTCTCTGTGCAGAAAGAAAGAAAGGGATCAGGCCTCCCCTTTCTGTCCAGAGAGGAGTCCGCCTCATTCAGCCATTTATGTTAACATTACTGAATGTTATACCCTGTGGGTGAGCAGAATCAATCACTCCAACTCTGTCCTCATTCCTTTTTAACTGTTGTAAAATGTGCAGTGGTGCAAAGGCGTCAAAAGATATATAGCAATATTCGCAGTTGTTTTGGCCTGCACGTTTTAAGCAGCTAAGAAAGCCTGGTGCTAGAGTTGTCAGGTGCTGGGGTGACCGGAGAGAACAATGGGAGAAGAGAAGCAGAAGGCTCGAGATGAATGCTTTTGGTAAATCAGTAATAGAGCTAAAGGGCATAGCCTGTGGGGAATTTGCTGGCTTATAAAAGAGCTTTAAGAGGCCTTCATTCATATGGACCCAAAGAGATTTGAATTGCCCCCTTCACAATCACTTGAAAGGCAGAGCTCAGGGTGTTCCGAAACAAAGTGGAAATCACGCTGCCTTTCAATGGCTCTAATAAGCTTTTAACTATTTTACATTATGGCGTTACCCTCTTCATCTCCTCTCCACAAGGCATTGTTTTGCCATGTAGCAGGCCAACTTAAATATCTGATTTATACTTTTCTTCACGGTGTATTTAAACAAAAAAAAAAAGTGCAGAAACCAGACGCACGGCCCAAATGAATGGGGGTGATTCAGCTTTATTTTATAAGGTAGAAAATGGGCTTCATTCTTTAACCGAACTGTTGGGTCATTGCTGAAAAAAAAATACAAGAGACTCCAGTTTTCTAGATATCATGAATTGTTTTCGTGACATTTTACTTCATGCGTATTTGCTATGATAGGCCTGCAGGCCTTTACGATAAAAAACGAGCACTAGCACTTAATATTTTTATATAAAAATGCTCATTGCTCAAGCGGCTTTAGCTGCCTAAAGGCCATGAGTCACAGACAGCATCTCTGTTGCCATGGTTGTTTTTATTGCCCTGGAAATTGCTCCTCTCCACAGTCTGCAGGGGTCATGGGTTCAGCTGTAGCCTGGCTGCACCTTCAGCTTCTGCACACCAGGGCAGGGGATGATGGGAGGAGATGCGAGGGAGCCGGAGAGACGCACAGCCAGAGTCCTCGCCCTCTGGATGACACTCTGAATTTTGGGGATCCCTCGGCTGTGTGGACATTAAGAATTTCATGGTAATTGTTGAAGACAAGGAGGAGGGCTTGACCTCCGCTGGCCTGATTGAGTTCTCATAAAAAGCCATAGCCTGGCCCCATTGATGCCCTCAGACAGTAAAAAAAAACGATTGGTCTTCTGAGAGGAGTCGTGAAGTGGACCTAGCAGATTAGAGTGTACTAAAAACCCTTTTACAGTTTTAAATCAGCTCCTGCCGTTACTTACAGATCTCTTTCTGTATATTTGTGAATGTTTATGTACTATATCTATATTTGTCTCCTGTAAAGCACTTTGTAGAAAGTGCTATAGGCAATAAATAGTTTTACTTACTGAAAGAATGTAGTGATTGTAGATTTGCACACTATCATTAGACACCACTTTGATTTGATTAGCTATCAAGTCTATTAATTTGCTGCTTTAAAAAGGCACTTCTTGGTTCATAAATCATATGTTCATCAATATTCAAGACCTCTTAGGACCGCATGTATTATCTCTATTAAGATCTCGCTGCACTTAGATGAACATTTCAGACACGGGGTTTATATGTATTTTGTCAGTTCATTTCAAAACCATGATTAAAATGCTCAACTTCATGAGTATGGGTTTCATTTAGCTATAGGCAAAAAATTAATATTTCATGACATCTTAAATCTTTTGTGTTCTTTGTTAGGTTACTAAAGTTTTTTCCCACTTAAAATATATTATTGTGAGTGCTATATATATATGGGTCAATGATGTGACGAGTAATTTTTTTGTCCAAAGGTTTTCATAATAATAAAAAAAATATGACATCCAAAGTATGTAAGGTAGTTCAACTAGATCTGTTTTATTGAATCAAAAAGGTTTTAATTATATTTTGCTACATATAAAGGTATTTTAAAGATTTTGAAATGTCAAAAGGTCATTCGGTTTAACCGTGCAAAGCCCAATACAACTATTTAATTTGTGATTAAAATATCTTAAAATGTAATAAATGTATGTATTTTTTATTCTGGCATGATTTTATAACATCATATATCAACATAGTGCAAAATGTTATTAAAATTATGTGTAGAAGTCATTGCTTTGTTATGAGAAAGAATGTCCGGAAAAATTTATTTCATTGATGTCATTCGGAGTAACCAATATAAAGGTCATGTGGTCAATATCATGAGACAGGATGTGACATCATTCAGACAGTAACTAACTCTCTCTTAACTATTTGAAAAATTCATGTTTTCACTTGCTCATACGCATGTCCCGAAACATCAGGTCATTCGGTACAACCGCTGTAAGACATGGAAAATGTTGTAATATTTTAAAAACTTTTACTAAATATAAAATGTTTAATTGTTCTTTTGCTAGCTAGGTAGATATCAGCCTGTTAACATTGTCTGAAAATATTGTCATTCGGTATAACCAAAAGTGTCATTTGGTAAAACTGAAATTTTGGTTAAAACTAAAAACTTTTTTGGTGACAAATTTTGTCCATCTTGTAAAAAATGTCAAAAGCAGTGTTAATTGATAGTAAAAACCACGTAATCTCATTATTAACACTTAATAAAACTTTAAAATTAATTATATCTCCATTATATATATTTTTTTAAACTTTTAAATATATATATATATATATATATATATATATATATATATGCACTGATACTAAATTTACCGATATCCGATTATTCAGAGTGATATCTGCTGATACCGATAACCATACCAATAGTTTGGGGGTTCTGCTGTTTATACCTTCTTTTAAATTAATGATAATTTCATTATAATTAATAATTAATCATTATATTTTTAAGTATTATATTTTGAAAGAAATGCAAATAAAAACTTTATTCTCTCTGTTTCATCAACTTGTTTCAGAGTAACTGGTATCAGTTTTAAACACATTACTCAAATTAATATTAACACACATTAACTAAATTCTGAAGATTAAATTAATATTTCTTAACTTTCTAAATGTTATTAATTAATATAATTAATATTAATATTGAACATCAAACTGGTTTCTTAGCATTTTTTTTACACAAAGCCCAAATGCAGTGCATTTTCCTGCCCTCTTTTGATTGACAGGATATATCAGCCCTGATTATCGGCTGTTTTTATTTGTGAAAATGTGCTTTTATTGGCCGATATATCGGTGCAATATATATATATATATATATATATATATATATATATATATATATATGTATATATATATATATTGCATATGTTACATGATTTAATGTTTGTAGTTTGCCAATTTAATACTTAGTAAGGATAAAGTAAGAATAATGGAAAAATAATAGCAAAAGCAAAATTCAAGTTCTTGTAGAAGGCTATAACCTTGAATTTGAATTCTTTCCAACTGGTATTTTAATTACCAATGTTAAATACATGCTTGCTAAATGGCATTAGTCACAACTGACAAGTGATAGGATCAAAATAGCCTGTTGCCACCAAATCGATTAATTGGATAGTTATCTGTAATTCCAGGTCACCAGAGAGCAGAGTGAGACATCAGTCTTACCGTGGCATAGCGTTGGTGCAGGTGCAGGGTCATGGAGAGATGGAAGACGGGGGGAGAGGTTATCTTGTGTAGCACTGAGAGGGGAAAAATCACATCTGTTTATCCAAAGCTGTGGCTTGGATTGAATTTCCCTGATTTTTATCTGGAGTCTCGGAGGAGCTGCCTCACCAGTGGGAGTGGGGTGAAAAGCCATCTATTTAGCAGAGAATCATAGTTTGCGTTCAAGCAGCTGCATGGCTTCCCTTTTGATTGACACTTTCCTGTCGCCGTGGGCTCGGGGGCATGGGTTGTTCCTCCTTGCCCTAGAGGAAGATAGAGGGGGCAGGTGAGGCGCAGGTGACAGTGCGTGGCGATACTGGCGAGAGCTGCTCCTCCTCTGGCGGCGGTTCTGCTCTCATAGGCACTCCACTCTAATCAGACAGCACTTAACACAGTCTACAGCACTTGTAACCTGCTGCCCTCCACTTTAAAGCCACTTTGAGATGCATCGGTTTCAAGCACAGTGCTAGTGTATTGGCAAGAGAACATATTATGATAAGATCATGTGACTGATAGCTAAATGGGACCACTATTGTTGTGAAGTTAATAGTTTCGAAGTAATGGAAATGCATAATTGAGCAAATCCAATGGGATTATACACCACCATTTCAAATCTTACCAAATGTTTGGGGTCAGAAAGATTTTTTTGTATACTTTTATTCAGCAAGGATACATTAAATTGATCAAAAGTGACCGTAAAGACATTTATAATGTTACAAAAGATTTCCATTTCGAATAAATGCTGTTCTTTTGAACTTTATGTTCATTGGTTTCCACAAAAATCTTAAGCAGCACAACTGTTTTTAACACTGATAATAATAAGAAA